>NW_005278758.1:0-427 GCF_000412655.1 Myotis brandtii
TCCCTGCCCCTCAGCTCCCACTGGTTGATTTGTAATGTATCTGCTTGCATTTATTTCCTGTAGCTTGAGTTTTGCTTTCCTCTTCTCAATACACTTGAAAAATTCAATCTCAAGGCTAGTGTATGCCATTCATTTTCAGAGGCAAGCAGCAACTCTGGCATTCCTTATCACAAAAAACCCATAGGAGAAAGCTGGCAGGCTCAGTGGACTTCCTGGGCTGAGCGGCTTTTCTGTCAAAGCTGGCAGGGTTTGGTCATCCACCATCCTCAGAGTTTTGTCATTGAGCTGGACAGATCTGCAACGTGGAAAGATACATTTAAGTTAACCATGCCGTGTGTGCTCCGCCTGCTCTACAAAAATTGTGAGATCTTTTTAATACCAAAAACTTTTTCTGTGATAGCCTATCCTATCTAATAATAGACAAACA
>NW_005278759.1:0-427 GCF_000412655.1 Myotis brandtii
TCCTGGTTTCATAGGCTGATGCTCAACCACTGAGCCGGGCCAACCAGGCAGCAAAAGCTCTTTCTGTAACAACATGGTAAAATGTACTGGCTCTGCCTCCTGCTGCTGCAGGCTTGCCTCGGATCCACCTCCCGCTGGTTCTCTTGGGGGCCTCTGGATGGGCCTCCTCACCTCCTGCAAAGGAAACTCTTTGCTGGAGTATCCAGTGTCATGTGCCAAGCACAGCCTCAAAGGCCCAATTATCGCGGTCCAAACTCCAGCTCGCCATTTCCTGTGCAACTGGTCAAGTAACTTGTACTCTGTGTGCCTCCCTTTCCTCATCTGTACAATGCGGATCTGCATCACCTTATGGGACTGTGATGAGGATGAAGTGAACTAACATCTGTAAAGTGTAATCAACAGTGCCTGGCACCTAAGAAGCACAATA
>NW_005278760.1:0-427 GCF_000412655.1 Myotis brandtii
ATTAGGAAGAAAGCTGCTATAAACATTCATGTACAGGTTTTTATGTGGGCATAAGTTTTCAACTCACTTGGGTAGGTATAAATGCAATTGTAGGGATGCAACTGCTGAATCTTATGGTAACACCATGTTTAGCTTTGTAAGAAACTGCTAAACTGTCTTCGAAAGTAGCTGTTACATTTTGAATTCCCATTAGCAAGGGATGGGGACTTCCTGTTGATCCACATCCAGCATTTGGTGGTATCAGTGTTTGGATTTTAGCCATTTTCATAGGTGTGTAGCGGTGTCTCATTGTGGTTTTAATTTGCAATTCCCTAACAACATATGACATTGAGCTTCTCACATGCTTATTTGCTATGTGTATTTCTTCTTTAGCGAGGTGTCTGTTGAGATCTTTTGCCCACTTTTTAATTAGGTTGCTTATTTTCTT
>NW_005278761.1:0-427 GCF_000412655.1 Myotis brandtii
TTTTAAATACTTATTTATCCTTTGACTGGAGATTTTTTTCTGCAGTTGTACTAAAAAATGTGAGAAAGATATTTGTTGCAACATTATTTCCAAAACTTTCTCTTTATTAAAAACAGTAATAACCTAAATATTTGTCAATAGGGGACTAGTTAAATAAAATATTGTATCAATAGAAGTTGACATTAAAAGCCTAGGGGTAGATCCATGTGCATGGATTTATATGTACTGCAGAATGATAGCCAGGTAAGAACAATTCATTTTGCAAATATATATATAAATGTTTCCATTTGTGTGAAAATACCTATTACATATTTGCTTTTGTACAATTATGAAAAATTTCTGCAAGAATATACCAGAATCATTCATAGTTATCTCTACTGAGAAGGACTAAGAATCCTATCTAATAAAGAGAGAATATGCTAATTGA
>NW_005278762.1:0-427 GCF_000412655.1 Myotis brandtii
AAGAAAAGAAACCATGGAGAGTAATGGCCTCAGTGGGAGATTAGTCCCACAAAAATATAGCTGCTAAGAAATTCCTTATCAGGGGATGGCTAAGGAACAGTGAGGTTGAGTAATACACAGTAGGCTGATTCCTGTTCTGTGTACCCTGTTATGATCTGTTCTAGAATAGAGTGTGTTAATGGAAAATTTGAGATATAGTGAGGACAACAGCAAATGATTGCCATGGAAAAGATAGTTTGTTACTCAAGTTCCCAAGGAAAATGGGCACACTATGCTATCTGGAACCACATGAGGGAACACCAGGGTTGGCCATGAAGCAAAGGAAAGGGAGGAAATATGGGCAAAAGTTTATTATTATATTTCAGGAAGCAACAGTCGAGGTAAGATAAATAGGCTTAGATTGTTAGTTTGAATAATTTTATCAGAC
>NW_005278763.1:0-427 GCF_000412655.1 Myotis brandtii
TACATTTCACCCTACACTGCCTTTACAGCAATGCCTCTCCTGATTTTCCTTGTTTTTATGTCATTAGAGTACTACTTCAGAATTTCAGCAGGAGGCCCTGTCTTAGTTTACTAAATTCTCAACTATTTGACAAAATCAATTTACTAACATAACATTGATCTATATCCTAGATACACGATTCTTCCTCTTCTAGTTCCTCAGTTGATACTGTCTGCAGTCACTCAGCACTTAAAACTTGCAGGATGAGAGCCACAGCAGCAAAGTGATTAAGAGCACAAACGCTAGAGGAACTGGTTCTAGCAGTTTACTAACTGGGAATGATGGACAAGTTGCTTATCCTCTTGTACCTCACATTCAACTATAAATGGAATTAAGAAGTGACTAAATCTCGCCCTAGCTGGTTTTGCTCAATGGATAGAGCGTCGGC
>NW_005278764.1:0-427 GCF_000412655.1 Myotis brandtii
GGTGTCCTGTTTGTCAGCCCGCCCTAAAGTAACGGTGACTCTCCCCCCAGACGTCCTTCTTCTGGCCGATGAAAAGTTTGACTTCGACCTGTCGCTGTCGTCTTTGAGGTAAGAAGCTGCGTCTTCCTCCCTGGCCGCGGGCATAACCACATTCAGTGGACTCTCCCACTCACAGGCCAGCGCTACTCACAGTCCTTCTCTCCCGAAATAGTGCAAACGAAGACGATGAGGTCTTTTTTGGGCCCGTTGGGCACAAGGAGAGGTGTGTCGCCGCCAACCTGGAGCTCGGCCGCCCAGGTCCAAGCCCCCCACAGCCTCCTTCGTCGGCATCAGAAAGTCCCTTCCGCTGGAGCCCTCTCGCCGGGGAGAAGTTCGTGGAAGTTTACAAGGAAGCGCGCCTCCTGGCCCTGCAGATCGAGAGCAGCAG
>NW_005278765.1:0-427 GCF_000412655.1 Myotis brandtii
CCGGCAGGCAGCACGTGTGGAGTCAGCCTGTCTGGGGAGAGGGCGTAAAGCCTGCAGGCAGCAGGCGGGCTCCACACTCACCGAGGTGTCTCCAGGCTCGGCCGCCCTGCCCGGCAAACGCCCAGGCAGACACGGAGCTGCTGGGACCCTCTCCTCCAGGGAGCCCCAGGGGTCCCTGCCCTTCTGCTTCGGCGCACCCGCTGCCATCCTGGGGTTCGCAGCACCACCCCTCGGCCTTTGTCCCACCCCGTCTCCGCCTCTGGTTGTCCGGTTCCCGTGGGCCTTTCTCCTGGCAGCTAAGGGTAGAGGTGGTGGCAGAGCCCAGGTGTGGTCGTTCTGCCGGATGGATTGTTACGGGGAGGCCTCCTCCCTCACACCTGACACCCGCCCAGGCAGCGTCCCTCCTGCGATGTTGGCATCTGTTCGC
>NW_005278766.1:0-427 GCF_000412655.1 Myotis brandtii
TGCTTCTGCTTCTCCAAGGACCCAGACCAACACAGCCCTCAAACTATAAGCCCATGAGTGCAAGGACCTTGTCTGTCTTGGTTGCCAGTTAATTTCAACACCTAATGCAACCATACCAAATGCATATTTGTGGAACTGAGCAAATCAATTAATATATCTTTTTTGAAGGAACCTGGAATACAAACATCCAAAATCTCTTCTTGATTCTACGCCCTTTATTCAGTGCCACGTGTATCTGCATTAGACACTGAGCAGACTCCCCAGGCAGTCGCCGAGTGAGGGCAAGTTCCCCCTAAGTGGTAGCGGGTCACTCTGCGTTCGTCACACGGCCACGTCAGCGCTGCATTCACTCCCAGGGCTGGTAAGTGAGTGCACAATAATGCGAGGGTCGCCTCCGTGGAGCCTTCCCGCCCCGCCAGCAGCGCCT
>NW_005278767.1:0-427 GCF_000412655.1 Myotis brandtii
GGCAAAATGTTCAGGAATTGACAGATATATGAAAGATATATGAATGCTTTTGTTAGGGGAAGCTCTTTGCTTGAAGAAAGGAGTTTTGGTTTTCAAGAATTAGACACACTATTACAATGCTTGTAAATTAGTTTGAAATGCTATACTGGGCAAGCTACTCTCTCACCAACCTAGCTTCATTCAGCTACATTTTTAGCAACTAAAACACTTCACAATGGGGCTGCAGCTATTTGGAAACTTGTGGGCCCCGAGTGTGACAGTTTTTTCTCTCCCTTCGTTACCAGTTTGTCTATGATTCAGAGCCTTAAATTCAAGGACATAAAGCATCCTTTGGAAACAGCAACACAAACAAAATCAAAATAGAATTCAGTTTATGAAAGCATTCCAAATTACTCATGCAGGTTAACCTATGTTTCCATTCATCTTT
>NW_005278768.1:0-427 GCF_000412655.1 Myotis brandtii
CGGTTAACCATCTCCCTTCAGCGATGTCCCTGGCACCTCCGCTTCCTCAACCCAAGTGGCTGATCGAGATATTTTCTTTTTAAACGAAACTGTTCTCACCCTGCGGGCTGTGCCCAGGATTGCCATCTGGTGTGCGCGTTGCTCTCCCGAGAGACCAGCCCTCCAGGTCCGCAGCTGAGCCTCCGCGCTCCGCTCCACCAGCTGCCAGGCTGCGGGTGGGCCTGGGAGCCCCGGGAGTGGATCTGTCAGGGGAAAGGCCGCTTTGGGCAGCCCCTTGGCAGCCTGCCAACAGCCCCTGCTGGCAACGCTCCATCTGTCTGAGCATCACAGACCAGGCCTCCGATGTGCGGGGTCCGGGGAGGAAACAGATCGATGATGGCCAAGAGTGGTGTGTGTGGCCGAACCGGTTTGGCTCAGTGGATAGAGC
>NW_005278769.1:0-427 GCF_000412655.1 Myotis brandtii
CAGGGGCCTAAAGATGGGGAGAGTGGCTGCTGGGATGTGTGCTGTGGGGGAGCTTTTGAACCCAGGCACTCCATGAAGGGGGGGAGGGTGCCGAGGCCCTGTATACGAGGTCCTGTGTAGGAGACCCTGTGTAGATTGAAGATTGCTGTGGCTTCTGCCTTCCCCAGGGTACTTTCCCCTGGGGAAGTCCAGAGGCCTCCTAACTGTCCTGTCCTATGACCTGCCCTTCCTCTCCTGCTACCTGAATCCCCTGGACCCAACGCCCTAAACCTACTCTGTAAAGCTCAGCTGCATCCTGGAATCATCGCCAGGCCCGATTTAGCCTGAGCAGCTGAAAGCCGCCATCTGGTGCGAGACAAAGGGACATGATTCGGAGTCTGGCAGAAGCTGGGTGGGAGGGGTGCTTATGGGGGGTGGGGTGAAGGTG
>NW_005278770.1:0-427 GCF_000412655.1 Myotis brandtii
ACTGTGGAGGTAATTGATAGTGATAATGAAACATCCATTTTAAAAGTAAGTACAAGCAGGAGACACTTGTCATTAGAAAAACAGCCCATAGGCAATTGCAGTGCACTCTTGCTCTCACCAGGTTGGACTTGAAATTCAGCATTTTCACTGATGTGCATAAATACATTTGACAGAAGGATTTAGATTTGGACAATGACTTTTGGGTAAAAATGATTGCAAATCCTGTAGCACACATTTGCAAGTGAGAGTGTCTTAGTGAGAGATGCCTGCATTGTGTCAGTTTGTAACACTGTGAAGGGCACATTACCTGCCATGTGATATGACTTAGTAGTTATTTTAATTTTGTTGGCACATAGTATGTGTTCAATAAATATTCTTCCCTCCCTCCCTCCCTCCCGCCCTTCCTTCCTTCCTTCCTTCCTTCCTT
>NW_005278771.1:0-427 GCF_000412655.1 Myotis brandtii
CGCCTCAGGCATCCACCCTCGGCTCCTCCTCCACCGGACAAGGCAGCGGACTCTGTCCCTGACGGTGGGCTCAGGCGGGAGCACGGTGGCCTCTCGTTCACTCGTTTCTTCCTCCTTCTCCTCGCTGCTGAGAGGCCCAGCCAGTGCCTCGTTGTCCTTGGAAAACGTGCTGAAGCTCCGGGCAGACGGGGTGTGATCCGGGCTCTAAGACCAGCTGCTCTGATTAGGGGTCAGTGGACAGGGTCAGGCCACGGGGTCAGTGCCGACAGTCCAGCGGGGCCGGAGAGCCAGAGTTAGGATCGTGGCCGGTGGTAGAGAAGCAAGGTGAGCGGTCGGGGAAGTGGGCTACAGGCACAGGGGGCAGGGAGGGCAGGCTGGTGGGGAAACAGACTGGCCTGAGGCCTGGGAAATCCGAGACTCAGAGGGG
>NW_005278772.1:0-427 GCF_000412655.1 Myotis brandtii
GAGGTATAATAATAAACAAATAAATTGTTATTGTGTTTCCATAGAGAGAGTTAATTAACTAGTCCCCCCTCTGGGTACATATGCTTTCAGCCATAACTACTGGATTTTTATATCAGACACTTATTAACAATTTTTTTCTGCCTATTTTGTAGTACCTTACTTGTATTCACTCTGCTTCTCTCTTTGAGAAGTTTGTTGAAATATCTTGTTCTCTGTTGGGCCTTTCTCAAACTTTCTGATATGGCCTTATTCTTTTTAAAAACGTCTTTCCTTAAAAGGTAATGGGACTTGGAAATAAGAAAGAGAAAATCATTTCTTCAGTCTTCTAATTATAACAAGAATGTTATCATTATTTTTAATCTTTGAAAATCTATCTAAAGAAATAATATGTGATGTGTACATTTCTTTATCTTTAAGATTATTCTTT
>NW_005278773.1:0-427 GCF_000412655.1 Myotis brandtii
AAGTATTTCCAATACCATATACCAGGGCAAGTTGAGTGGCTTAATTTAGAAGCCTGGAAAGCAGCTTATCAAAGAATTTAAAAACAAATCCCATCTCTCTCCTACAGAGAAACTTTTTAAATCGTGGGCATGACTTTAAGAATTTTGAGAAAACACCAGTTTTCATAAAACTTCAATAAACACCCCAAGGCACAAGTGTTCAGAACAGCCAGCTCACTGCACTTTTAGAGGTAAAGGTACAAGGTACACTGCTTGCAGTGAGGACATTTAATTTATCCCTAGTTAAAAGCACCAAGTGTTAATGTCAAGCTCAACTTCCATTTACACAGGATACACCAATAACCAACCCTTAGGATAATGAATAGTTCAAGTACTATATTTCCAACATGTTTTGCCTTTTGCTCTCTGATTAATCGGCACTGGGGCT
>NW_005278774.1:0-427 GCF_000412655.1 Myotis brandtii
CAAAAGTTTCTTCCGGCTGCATATTCTGAGGTTATATAAAAGCACATAATCCAGTTCCAGGATGAAGATGAATGCACATAACAGCAGTGCGTGATATCATTAAATGCTTGCTGTGTCAGGAGCCGCGGAGTGCATTTTGCAGTCATTATCTCTCACCCTCTGCAGCATCTTCAAGCTGGCCCACCAGGAGCACGTGTGCCCTCCTGGCCATGCCTTTCACACTGCTCTGGCCCATGTGGCAGAGTTTGCAAACTGGCTGTAGCATGGCACCCCAAAGGCAGCTTCTACGATAATTCCCAGTGTCGTTTTGGAAAGTATGGGTGACTGAGTCAGGTGACCCATTTATCCAATAAACATGGCCCTGGCAATCAGCCTAACAATGTGTCGAGAAGATGTGAAGTCTGTCTGCTCAAGAAGGAAACCTCCT
>NW_005278775.1:0-427 GCF_000412655.1 Myotis brandtii
CTTGCTAGTCAGACTTCAGGGAACTTTCTAACTTTATACCTTGGCAATCAGAGCATGTAGTTGATTTTGGCTCAGTCTTCTATTGGGAAAACAAGTATAGGTAATTAATAGCAAAATGGCACATATATCAATTTTTACAACTCACTCAATTATATGTTTTTAAATATATCTTTAGAAAATTCTCACTTGTTTGATGTGGCAAGGAACTTAAGAATTTTCTTAGCCCTGGCATAATAAAAAATTGAAAAGGAAAATGATTATCCATCAGGTAATACTAATCATCATTTAAAGTGCTGAAAGTGATGTATGCATTTCACAGAGAGACCTGAAATGCAATGCTGTGGTAAAAATGAGAACTCAGGGAGCAATATGTGTAGCATGAGAGTATTTAGATAAGTTTTCAAGAAAACTGCTTATGTATACATAG
>NW_005278776.1:0-427 GCF_000412655.1 Myotis brandtii
TCCACACACAGTGACATCCTCATCTTTCTAAATAGATGCCATTATCAATAATTTCCAGCCCTTTTCTACTATATACACTTTGGCAGGCCTTTACCTAAACTTAAACCTTCAGAAATACTAAGACAGAGCTCATCATACAATACAAATGGAATGAATGGAAGCAAACAGTGCAAAAGGAAGTATTTCATTAACCTAAGTAGGTCTTTTAAAAATTGATATGTAAGCATAGACCTATTGGATCGTTTTCTATGTGTTTTTTTCCTTCCTAGTTTTAGTAAAATATCTCAATTTTGGGGAAATTCCTTTCTTTGTGTATATATATATATATGCCTAAGCAGCCATTATGACTGGTCGACCAGACATCCAGACATCGACTGACCACCAGGGGGGGCAGCAGCTGCCCCCTGGTGGTCAGTGCGCTCCCACA
>NW_005278777.1:0-427 GCF_000412655.1 Myotis brandtii
TTTGTTTGTTTGCTTGTTTCATGTAAAAAAATCTGAGCATATTTAGAAGCTGGTGGGAAGAATCTAATTGAGTGAGAGAGACTGGAGGTACGAGCAAGAACAGGGTTAATGAGTAGGATAAGACACCTCACAGCACGAGTAGAGGGATTGGTGTTGGATGGGTAAACAGGTGGCTCCAGTAGAAAAAAATGATGGGGGAAGCACAAATTAAAGTAAGTTTGAGCATTTGGGATCCAGGCATGAGTGAGCACCCATCTGATTTTCCTCTCATTGAGAAGGGACAGGGAGGTGAGGTTGACATCATGAAGACTTACTTAACTCACCTGGATTGAATTGGATTGGATTGGAAAGGGGTACTGACCCAAATAGAGTAAAATAAGAAGACTAAACAGAAACTAAAAATGTGAAGAAACACCCAGGAAAAAAA
>NW_005278778.1:0-427 GCF_000412655.1 Myotis brandtii
TTATTCTCTGCATTTTTAAATATATTTCTCACAGATATTTTCAATTGTCAAGGCATCAAAGATATCTACTCTTCTGCTCCAAATTTTAACCTGTTTGAATGTTGGGTTTTCCACAGACTAGCTTTTGGTTTTTTGCATTTTAAAACCCATTACTTTCTCTTCCACTACTCAAAATATTTCTAGTACTTAGTACCCAGTACTTAGCACCCTAAGATATCAATGATTAGACTTCTGGATTTGTCACTTAAGCAGAGTGAGTCAGCAAATGGGTAATAGAAGTTTTGCTGAACAGCATTACACATGAATGGCTAAATATAACTTAACTTCTGTGAAAGTGATTACAAACCATATATAAAGCCCAGTAAATCCAAATATCTCAATCATTTAAAATTCACATTGGCTGGATCCCTAAAATGGCCATTAATAG
>NW_005278779.1:0-427 GCF_000412655.1 Myotis brandtii
TTTGGGTTCTGAAGCTGCTAACTACACATCTTGCCCAAGTCCTTTAACCTCTCCTGACCTCTTGTTTCTTCAACTATAAGATTAGGTAACAACGGTAATTACAAAAACAACAGTAGCTAACATGTATTGGGTGCTTGCCATGCATCACCTAGTATGCTCTAAGATCTCATTTAATCATCACAAGGGCTCCATATACAGTAAGAATTATTACGCCATTTTACTGATAAAGACAGTGAGATATTCAGAGGGTTGGAAACATTCCCAAGTTCTCATAACTAGTAAAGGGCAGGGTCAGAATACTAACTAAGGTCTAAATTACCAATAAAATATATTGAAAGGTTCCTTCAGTTCTAAAGATCAGATTAAAATATGAATCACCTGCTGAATTATCAGGCTGCATAAAGGGAAAACTGACTTTTTTTAAAAA
>NW_005278780.1:0-427 GCF_000412655.1 Myotis brandtii
TTTTTTACTTTCTTTCCTCAGGTTCATTTTAAATAGACCATTAATCTGAAGTGAATCCTTTTTGGAAAGGACATTCTTTTTAACAGGGATTGGTCATATCCAAACTTTGGTACTTGGCTGAATGACCACAGGAGAAGCTAGGATAGTTTCTGCCTTTAGATTTTCCATATTGGGCACTGCCTTGCTTAAAGTTAGATGCCTTCTCTGAATCAAGAACTTCCTTATTGTTTATTATTTCTGGTGTCTAAAACAGTGAATCATCAGGATGGGTAAAAACATGGATTTTATTAGAGGGTGGTGATTGAAAGACATTTAAAAATTTACTCTTGACATCAAGATAGGATAACGTGCCCAGCCAGCATTGCTCAGTGGTTGGGCGTTGACCTATGGACCAGTAGGTCACGGTTCGATTCCCAGTCAGGGCACA
>NW_005278781.1:0-427 GCF_000412655.1 Myotis brandtii
AGAACCAGGCCCTGATGTCCTTGTTCCTGCTGATTGTTACCACACAACCAAGGACCCTGCAGATTGGGGAAAAAATACACTGCCAGCTGTAGTTAGATAAAAATGTTTGTTGCACATGCTTGGACTGCATAAAGGAAAACTCAGAAGTGTCAGAAGATTTCAAAATAAATACGCAATTGCTCAGCTGTAAACTATTAATAATGAGTGTGTACTAGTATATGCTAAATATCTCCTTCCTCCATGTTTAACATCTGCCAATTGCATCATGTTTAAGGGGCGCTGTTGTCCTTGCATTCTCCATCCATTTGAAAATATGCCATTCAAACTTGCTTATTCTCACAACACCAACTAACCAAAGGTCAAGCATGGGAAAGAAAAGGAGACAGACCAAGACCCATGTCCATGTTCCTGCTGACGGTTAGCATCC
>NW_005278782.1:0-427 GCF_000412655.1 Myotis brandtii
TCAGATTTTGAAAATTCAGTACCCCCTAAAAAAGAATGTAAAATATCTCATTTGAAAATTTTATACTGATTACAGGTTGAAATTGTAACATTTGGGATATACTGAGTTACATAAACATACTAAAATTAATTTCACCTGTTTTTTAATATAGTCACTGGAAAATATAAAATTATATATATTGCTCTTACTATTTTTCTATTGGACAGCAGTGGTCTTGACAACCCCCAAACCCCTAATCTGTCTACTATACCCCATCATTAAACACATTTTAAACCAGTAGAGAAATCATTTTTGGGCAAAGTCCAACAACAAAAAAAGCATACCAGGATACTGCATAACTTCTCTTTAAAAACAAACAAAAAACTGATTTTTAGAGAGAGGAAGGGAGAGAAACACTGATATGTTGTTCCACTTAGTTATGCATTCA
>NW_005278783.1:0-427 GCF_000412655.1 Myotis brandtii
TACAGACCAGAAGTTTTATCTGTTAAATCCGAAGTCTTTTAATTCAATGCCTGCAAAATTGAGGGTTTACTGTATGCCCAGAAACCAATCACATCTTCCATTCCACGCCACTACCATCTGCTATCAACATTAGCTTAATAGTCAATTAATTGACTTCTTTCTTTTTTCCTTCCTTCCTCCCTTTTCTTCTTATTTACCTTCTTTTTATCAATTCTAGTCTTTTATTCAATTGTAAACACAGCAGGCCTATTAAAAGCTAAGTCAGATTGTGTTGTTGTTCTGCTCAGTACCTTCTAATTGCCTGATGCACTCAGAGTACATGCCTCCCGCAGGCACCCCTATAGCCCTGGCCATTGTGGCTAAGTGGTGAGACCATGAACCTGCACACCCAAAGGATCACGGATTCAATTCCTGATCAAGGGCACAT
>NW_005278784.1:0-427 GCF_000412655.1 Myotis brandtii
CTATTGCGCGAATCTTTGTGCAACGGGCCTCTAGTATTCATATGAAGAAAAAGTACACTGGGGCTGAACCGATCCAGAATCCTTACAGTTCTAGTTCAAGTCCCCTGTACAGCAGTGATCAGAGGAAATATTATCCACTGAGACAAGACAATGAAATTTTCTTACCAGATTAGAAGAACTGCATTATGAAAATCATGTTGTTTTTCAGTTAGATCATGGGACCACCCAATTTTGTGGCTTCTAGTACTCTCTAGAAAATTCCACGCAGCTTGGTGTGTAGAGAATGAAGTGCCATTGTTTGGAATAAAGAAGAGTGATGAGTTGAGTTCTCTTAACCCAAAATATTTTCTTACCAAGCTCCAGGAAATGGTTCTGGAAAGATTCGTCGGGGGAAGTTTGAACTGAAGTTTAGTAGTTTGTTTCACCT
>NW_005278785.1:0-427 GCF_000412655.1 Myotis brandtii
ATCATTGTAGCTGGATGATACCTGGGCCTGCGGGCAGTCAGCCAACCTTCCGGCAGGTGCAGTTGATGGGTGGCGGCCGCCCCGCCCTGTGCGCTGCCTGCCTGCCGTCATGGACATAGCCAGCCGTGTGCTGGGCCTGAGCGCGGGGGCAGGGCCACTTCCGGGACGGAGCGCCGCGCATGCTTAGATGGCGGCCTGGGTCCCTGGACAGGCCTGGGAAGGAGGAAGTGCAGAAGGTGGAAGGTGGAAGGCTGAAGAGCGAGCGGCTGGTTTCCGGCTGCACGTGGCGGTGCCATGAGGGGCGGCCAGAAGGGGCTCCAGGAGCAGCGAGAACCAGGCGACGCGACCCCGCTGCAGCAGAACCACCAGGGGCGGCCTTTTCCTTCCTCATGTTCTGACCCGATGTGCCACTTTCTCATGTTCTCAC
>NW_005278786.1:0-427 GCF_000412655.1 Myotis brandtii
TCTTTCTTTCTTTCTTTCTTTCTTCTT
The DNA here is from genome assembly GCF_000412655.1 of Myotis brandtii. NCBI lineage: Eukaryota > Metazoa > Chordata > Mammalia > Chiroptera > Vespertilionidae > Myotis > Myotis brandtii. The sequence continues at coordinate 28 of NW_005278786.1, forward strand.
TCTTTCGTCTCTCTCATATGTGTGTGTAAACCCCCTTATCTACATACACAGCCTATTCAATCCTCAGTAAAAACCAATATGACTTTAACTTTAGAATTTTGAGAAATTTTATACATCCAAATGCCTCCTCCCTCCACTCAAACATTTCTTGGGTATGGGGTGGGGAAGGCAGACTGGGAGGGGCACTGAAAGAACTAGTGTCACTCTCATTTCTAATTTCTCAGTTCTTCTAGAATTCATCACCGTTACCACTTATTTGATGCTTCAAATATATACTGTTTCATGCTGGCTTTTTAAAATTTCTTTTAGGCATCTATCTCCCTCAAAAGAAAAAATAAACCTAATTCCAAAGGGTGTAATACCATCTTACACTTAGAGGGTACATAACTTTGATTGCTTC
>NW_005278787.1:0-427 GCF_000412655.1 Myotis brandtii
AAAAAACCATTGATGAGATAGTAAAACATTGATGGATTGCTTCCTGCACACCCTCCACCAGGGACTGAGCCTGAAACCCAGGCATGTGCCATGACCAGAAATTGAACCAGCAACCCTTCAGTACAACACAGGATCCCCAACAGAGCCACACTGGCCAGGGCTGGAGCTGGTCATTGTTAAAGTCCAGGTAGTTTGGGGTTTACTGTCCTCCTTTTTTTATTGAATTTATCAGTCTAAATGGTGTCCTTCCCCAGAACTACCTGATCTGTAAAGACACTAGGCAATGACATAGCACATGTCACTTAGTCAAATTCCTACTGGGGAAACAGAAATGAGTACTGACAAGTTCTCATTAAGAGAATCGAGAGGGATGTATTCTGTTTGTGGGAAGGGTACGTGTGTGTGTGTGTGTGTGTGTGTGTGTGTG
>NW_005278788.1:0-427 GCF_000412655.1 Myotis brandtii
GTGGCCGAGCTTATGTCTTCAAGCAAATCCCAGAAATGCCATTTAATCTCTAAATATTTCAGTAGGAAGCAGAGAATTTCTAAGCTCCCTCATTTTCCCAAGGCCCTGAGAAGTCACATGCCCCCAGGCCGCGCTGTCAGAGTGACACTGGGACCCTGGTTCTCTCACTTGATGTCCAGCAAGAGTTCTCTCCCCGCCCAGCCTCTGCCCCGAAATAGTATTAGCTTAGAAGATAAACATTACTCTGGTTGGAGATCAGGAAATCCTGAATTTTCATCTCAGCTTTGCCATTTTTCTGAGCCTTAATTGTCCCAGCTATTAAATAGAGATATGAAATTGCCACCTTATACAATTACTTACGATATACTTAAAAAAATAGTTGACTTTCAACCTGTAATAGTTGTTTTTAATGTATTTTCATGAAGTT
>NW_005278789.1:0-427 GCF_000412655.1 Myotis brandtii
TATCATTCATGTGTTCACTGGAGTAGCACTTTTAATTCCCTTCAAGAACTTTTCTTTTGCATTCACAACTTGGCTAACTGTTTGGTGCAAGAGGCCTAGCTTTTTTTTGAAATCTTTCTCACCTTTCAATATGCCTTCCTCAATACTTAATAATTTCTAGCTTTTGACGTAAAATGAGAGTTGTGCAACCTTTCCTTTTACTTGAACACTTAGAGGCCATTGTAGGATTATTAATTTGCCTATTTCAATATTATTGTGTCTCAAGGAATAGAGAAGCCTGAGGAGAGGGAAAGAGACTGGTGAATGGCCGGTCAGTGCAGCAGTTAGAACACTCAACATTTATAATTTAAGTTCCCCTTCTTACGTGGCTGTATTTCATGGTGCACCAAAACAGTTACAATAGTGATATCAAAGATCACAGATCACA
>NW_005278790.1:0-427 GCF_000412655.1 Myotis brandtii
CTAGTGTGATGTCTTTTTGTATACTAATAAGATGACTGGTAGCTAGCGGCCCCTAGATAGCCTTAGGAAGGGGGCTGGTTGCCAGAAAGCCCAAGACATGATTAGAATGTTGGAATTTCAGTCCCACTCCCATCCTCCTGAGAGGGAGAAGGGGTTGGAGATTGAGTTAATAACTAATCAAGCCTATGAGATGAACCCTCTATAAAAAACTGCAACTGAAGGGTTCAGAGAGCTCCCCAATTGGTAAATACATCATATTCTGGAAGCATGGTCCACCCCACTTCAACTCAATGAGGACAGAAACTCTTACATTCTGAACCCTTCCAGACCTCGCCCTATGTACCTCTTCATCTGGCTGATTGTATCCCTTATCAATCCTTTATCTCTCTCTATAAAAGCCTAAGTGACTGTTACGGCAGAACGACCA
>NW_005278791.1:0-427 GCF_000412655.1 Myotis brandtii
GTGCCGCTGACCCTGCGCCCACGCCGGGGGCCCGGTGCCCCGGGGTATAAGCGACTCCGACCCAGGCTCGCAGCTCAGGGTCATTCCCGCGGGGAAAATGACGGCGAATGATGCGCTCTGGTCGCCTTGTATGCAGCTGTTCACGGCTGCCAAGGGGAAAACGCAAGATATCTCACTCATGCCTGGAAGGGCCAGCCTTTCCAGCTGCCATCGCGGGAACAGCTGTATGCGGCCCAGGGGCACGTTGTCCAAAGCCTGTTTCAGGCCCTTTAGGGTGACTAGGTTGAGTTCGGTGTATTGTTTGCAATAAAAATGAGCGGAAACCTGCCAGAGCACATTGGACCTCACTGGGAATTCATTGGAGGTGGCGGGGAGGTAGTCCCAAGATAGCCAGCATTGGTAAGTACCCCAACAGCTCCTAGATCTA
>NW_005278792.1:0-427 GCF_000412655.1 Myotis brandtii
CGCCCGCCCGGTGAATGCCCTGGGGTGGTGAACACAGGCATGGAGCCTCTGCAGGAAGGAAGATCAAGAGTCAGCCTTGGAGTGCAGGCCACATCTTGTCACCGTGTCATGGGGCTCTTTGTTATGCTCTCTGTTTTATTGCCCTCGATTTTGACACATTCTGGTGTAAGTGTCCATCTTTGCTTCAGGACAGCTTGGGTTTAAAAAGCAAGCCAGTAAGCCGAGGTGTTAAAGGAGAGCAGTGCCTGCTGAGGCCAGCGCGATGCTGGCAGCGGCCACCAGGGGGCTCCCCAGGGCCTGTCCCAGGCAGGAGATGCTCCCACCTGCACCTGGGCTACAAGATTGGGAGCTGGAGTTCTCTGGAAAAGGCCACCGTTTCTAAATCTCTTCACAGATAAGTATTCTCACACAGAAAGTGTGAGACCAT
>NW_005278793.1:0-427 GCF_000412655.1 Myotis brandtii
GTGTTGCCCAGATCCTTCTCCCTCTTTGCATTTGCAAGTGTTGCAAGTCTGAGTTCTTAAGAGATTCATTCTCAATAAATTAACAGATCATCTTTGATTTTAAATTTGGAAGTTGATACAGGGAGTGTGCTATTTCCTTTTCTTCCACAGAAACAAATTATTTCTCCCAAAACCTGAACTCAATTTTTTGAGGAATTTAGTCAGATCTGGTCTGTGAGTGACAGCACTAAAGGGGGCTCTATTGATTACACCATCCCTCTCCACCAAGGCCACCATTACCAGCCTTGTCAGGGGCAGGCCTATTGCTATGTGACAAACAGTCACCTTGGAGACACAGCACGAGCTGCTTCATCCAGTGCCCTTTTCTCTAGTTTCTCACTTTGAACCACTTACACTTGAATGTATTATTTAATGTGGTAAAAAAAAA
>NW_005278794.1:0-427 GCF_000412655.1 Myotis brandtii
TCTGAAATCAATAAAAATATATTTAAAAATATATACTCCATGGCCCAAGAGCTCAGAGAGTCTGTTCCTGATTCGCTTAGATGATGATGTAACACCCATCTCCCCACCAGCTCCCAACATCTGGCTAACTGCAGGGATGATTATTCCCATGTCGTCATCACAACCAGAGAGGCGGGCACAAGAGGAGCCTGCAGTGTGGTCAGCATTTACTGAGCTCTGACTGTGGGCTGAGCCAGCTGCTGCAGGTGGTCCAAATCGGTGTCTTACTGTCTCAGAGTGGTTCCTCGGGGAACCAGACTCAGACATTTGAGCCCATGGAGTTGACTGAGGAGTGCTGTTGGGGAAAACTCCTGGAGGGACTGAAGGCAGCGGAGTGGGCAAGAGAAGGTGGGCTGTGCTGCAGCCATACAAGATGCTCTGGCCATTA
>NW_005278795.1:0-427 GCF_000412655.1 Myotis brandtii
TGAAGAGCTGGTGACACCAGCTGGTAAGGTGGGCATGACGCCCACCACACAGATTCCCTTGTATAGGAAGTGTGCCACTGCTCCTATCTTTAAATGACGTAAAGGCTGACTCTGCGCCCTCTTCTATTAGGTTGAGGTAAATTCACCCCAGTTGTGAATAGGTCACTCTCATCCCCTGAGCCCCGGGGTCTTGGATAGAAGAAAGCATTGGGGGAGGTCACAGAGGGGCCACTGCTCAAGCCCTGAGAGTGCTCTGAGAGTGAGGGGTCCTGGGACCTTCACCCCTTTCCTACCAGGAGGAATCTCCGGAGTCTAATGTTTCCTCCTCTTTGTAGCAGATTTCCACCTGTAGCTCAGTCTTCCTGAAAACCACTCTTTGCTCTGCAACCAAACCTGAGGCTGGGGCTTGAGGATCTAGATGCCTGAA
>NW_005278796.1:0-427 GCF_000412655.1 Myotis brandtii
AAAAAAACAATGTTCCTTTGTGAAATTCACATAAGATTAGTATCCAAACTGTACTAAAAGCATTTTCCCTTACAGATTTGAACTCTAATATTTTATAGGCATATTGATGACATTCATGAAAAAATACATTCATGAAGCATATGTATCTTCATGCCACACTAGGTTTAAAAAATATCTAGTCTCAATGTGATATGCATCATCATTTTGCCCCTGGGGCTATTGGAGCTATGGGAAAGGCAACACTTCCCCCAAGTATTTGGAAAATCTACAAATTCCAACCCCATAGCTATGCTTTGGCATCACCATTTCTACCTTTCCCCTGCCATGGCCCTCTGTAATTGTCACACGAAACCTCTGATGCCTAAATGAGACCACTGGTGTTAATTCCAAAAGGAATCTTGGGATGCTGTGCTGGTGTTGTTGTCAA
>NW_005278797.1:0-427 GCF_000412655.1 Myotis brandtii
TGGCAAGGCTGCCTTTTTTTTTTTTTTTTTTTTTGTCTAAGCTGATTTTTACTCTTTAAATCCCAGGTAGGATTTTACTCTTTCCCCAGCACAGCAGGATATTTGTAATTTTTTATCGTGAACTTATCTTCAGCAGGAGTTGTTTCTTCCTGTGGGAGGCCCTGAAGTTCTGGACACTGACATATCTTCATGGAGCAGATGCACATTTGCTTCGACTAGAATGCTAAGTGCCTCAATGGCCCTAAGCCATTTTTTTTTAATGTCAAATTTTCATCTTGGAATTTGCGCCACGTCGGCAGCTTAATTTAGATCCCCACCCCCTCCCACTCCTGCACATGGCATAGGCCTAGGGTTTAAATTTCTCATGGGTGACATTTTCCCTCCACATCTAAGAACCTAGATCAGTGATGGCGAACCTATGACACGC
>NW_005278798.1:0-427 GCF_000412655.1 Myotis brandtii
AGTATAGTAGGTGGTGGGGAAAATGAGCATTTATAATGTTCCAATCAAGAACCCAAAGTATTTTCAGAGGCTTTTTATTAAAAGGGGTAGTCAATATGCATTTGCTGCATTCTTTGGGGTTTTTCTTATACTACTAAACTCAGCTGCGTTGTTTCAAAGCCTTCCAGGAGAACACCAAAGCCCCAATGCCAGGAAGATAGGTCTCCCAGGATCCAAAGATTCCTGAACATTAAACACAGTTCTCAGATTAAGCCCACAACCCAGGGAATTCAGGGAAGTCAACCGTCCTTGGTACTTTCTCTTTTCCAAGATCAGCAGCATACAGAATCTTCTCCCTAGCTGAGTGTGGGGATAACTAATACAGGGTCTAAGGAACGTTCTGGAATCCTCTGTGGTCTAAGGAATGTTCTGGAATCCTCTGTGACCT
>NW_005278799.1:0-427 GCF_000412655.1 Myotis brandtii
CTCAAGACATTTCCCTCCAAATCCAGTAATCCTTCCCCCATTCTTCTCTAGTGCATCTCCAGCCTCAGGCAATGGAAACTGAAACTCAAAATAATAAACCTGAAGTACTCCTGGAATGAATATTTTTTAAAACTACTCACTTATGTTCAGTATACTTATTCACCAAATCTAAAAATTTTGTTAGAGCAAGGGGGATTATTTACTTAGGGTAGTCTCTTCAGCCTTCTTCTACCTTCACCAGCATGTGTATGTGCCTAATAAAAAGGCAATTGAATTTGGGGCAGGAGGATCATTATTTTGGCTAGATTTTCAGAAGGAAGACCAGAAATGTTAAGGAAAAATCATTTGTTTTCCAGCCTCCACCAAAACTTTGCTTGCTCAGATATTTCTTTTCCTCAACTCTTTTGCTTAATCAAGATTTTACTGG
>NW_005278800.1:0-427 GCF_000412655.1 Myotis brandtii
GTTTACTGATTCTGAATCTGATAATAAAGGATCACCCGACATACATATATAATTAACCTAAAAGGAGTAGAAATCACTAAATAGTTCATCCTCAAAGTTCATCATTATACATCAGGGCTATTTCAAGGAGTTTCAAACATGAAGCATATTCCAAATTCCTTCAAAAACTATTTTACATGATACACATCATTTTTCTACTAGTTCAAACTTCCTTTCTCCTACTTACTACATCAATGTAGGACTTCTTTTTGTAAGATGCAAAAACTGAAAAATGAGTGAATGTTTCCCAATATCTTTCTTTCCAAAAAGTAAAGCTTACTTTGAATTATTTTTTAGTTATTTTCCTAAAAGGTCCAATTATATAATGAAAACATGTTATCTGTTGTAAGTGGTATGTTCCTCCAGAATTGTACCTTTTATTTTTTTT
>NW_005278801.1:0-427 GCF_000412655.1 Myotis brandtii
ACCAACATTAACTCTCCAGACTGCACAGTGCCAGGATCTGCAGATGCTGGGCAGTAAACTTAATCTGCAAATTATTACAAAACAAACACATGTACACGAACATTGCATGTGTCAATTACTCAGGAAGGAAATAACTCAGGGAGTTAGAATTCTTCAGAGTTTAGAATTTTTGGCTTTGAAACAGCCTCAATATTACAAAGCAAATATCCAGAAGCTTAGACATAGAAAGTCAGTGTAATTGTTGCATTTGAAAGAAAGGAATACTGTTGCTATATGAAGCTTTGAATTAATTAATTTTAACGTGGAAGATCATTTTATAATGAAGTTTTCCTCATAATTGAAGATACAACAATCAAATGCAAAATACGTGTTTTGAATCCTATACAAATCAGGAAGTCACTTTTGATTTCTTGTATAATCTATATAC
>NW_005278802.1:0-427 GCF_000412655.1 Myotis brandtii
GTTGGAGATGGGGCAGGATTCCTGGCAGAGTTCTCCAGCTTGGCCTCAGTTCCATCCATGCAGTGGGGCTGTTGTAAGAACTAAGGAAAGGCATGCGAGCCCCTGCCCCTAGCACCCAATAAAAACCAGCTGTGATTATTTTGTGGCTGTTGGTGCGTGTGGACAGGGGTGCCCGGGGCAGAGGGCACCTTTGCAAGGCTCCACCTTCTCCAGGCCCAGCTCCTGCCAGGCTCCTGGCATCAGGACATCACTTAAGAATCCTCGCCAGCAGCGTGCGGGCATGGACACTGGCCCAGCTTCCCCGGGAAACAACCCCAGCGCCTGTTTCCTGACTTCATTTGAATTTGCCCTCATCTCCCCACGCTGCCTTCAGACACATTCTATAGCCGCAGCCCCTGCCTTCACCTTGCATATCATGCCAGGGCTC
>NW_005278803.1:0-427 GCF_000412655.1 Myotis brandtii
GGTGTCCTTTCGCCCGCTGTGGTCGAGAGGTCAGCCTGGAGTCTGGGGGCACGGAGAGCCCGCACCCGGAACATCTCGCCCCTCTGACTGTGCCACGATGGGACGATGGTGACTGAGTGACGGGCCCCTTTCCCTGGAGAGAGACCACGGAGCCGCGTTGTCCTCCCCAAGAGAGCTCGCTGGTTGTTCCACGCTGACCTGCCTGTGGCGTCCGGTGCAGAGCGCCCTCAGGAAGGGATGTAAGAGGAAGATGTAAACCCAGCCGGGTCCTGGCCACCGAGGACGGAGGCTCGCCCACAACAGCACCGTTCGGGCTTCAGTTCCTGGCCATCCAGACGACACTGTCCACCTCATGACCTTTTGGGCTCGCTGTCCCTGGATTAACAACAGAAGTGCCAGGCACCACTGAGCTGGCAGAACTCGTGGA
>NW_005278804.1:0-427 GCF_000412655.1 Myotis brandtii
TGGTGTTTGTTTTACATGTGGGATAATGCTATTTTGAAGAATTCAATAGCTGTGGATTAATTTCTTGCATTTTATCAAGATAGCCATTTTTTAGTACAGACTGTCTTCTTTCCTTATGTTTGATAAGCTTACTTCTTATCATTTAGTACTGAGTCTGTCTGTTCTCTTTAAGCTTCCCTGGAAACTCAGCATTTCCTTTTGTTCCTTTAGGCATAATCTAACTACTTTAGTTCATGGATCCATCTATGAAAATATCTATCCAGCCAATCAAACCACAGGTATTTATTATACATTAGGTAATGTACTTTAACAGAAAAACCTCAAAATTGCTGATAGGAAAGAGAAGTTATTTTCCTCTAACCTAACAGTCCAAGCTGAGGATTTCAGGATGTCAGTGACTCAACTCCAGGAGAGACCCAAGATGATG
>NW_005278805.1:0-427 GCF_000412655.1 Myotis brandtii
GAACACTTAGCATATTAGTCTTTTATTATATAGGATGAATAACAGTAATATCTCACATGTGTAAAGGGCTTTCTACATTTACTAGTAAATTATTTTCACAGGCATTATTGATTTAGGTTAATACTCAAAAATTGTAAGATTAGAAAGAAAAACATTGTTTTTCTGTTACATGGTTGAGAAAACTGGGGATCAGAGGCTAGAATAACCCAGGGGCCCAGAACAAATTGCTGGAGGTGAAAGTGGAGACCGGAGCACCAGCTTTCCAGCTCGGGGCCGGCGCCTGCCTCTCAGGGGATGCTGCTCCCTAAGGTACCATGTGAGGGACGGGTGAGCTGGTCACAAAACATCCCCTCATGGGGTTCGTACAATTAAAGGGAAAGATCTCTAACGTCCTAAGAAGCACAGTCACACCTTCCCAGACACAGCC
>NW_005278806.1:0-427 GCF_000412655.1 Myotis brandtii
ACTCCTTTGTGGTGGGGCTGAGGCTGGTGTTCCCATGGGGGAGGAGTTGTGTCGTAGTCCCCTGGAACTTTCTCCTTTTCTTCTCCCCTAGTGCTGGCAGGCTAAGGAGAAGGATGATGATCTTAGGGTTGACTTGTCCTCCCCGGCCCTATGATATTGGGTATGATTTCTGGTGGGAATTCTGTGCTTTTCCCGTCTCTCCTGGACTTCAGCCTTGGGTTGGGACATGCAGTAGCTTCTGTCACGTTCACCGTGTACCTTCACTCTGCAAGGCTGAGCAAGAGGTCCTGCTCTGGTACCTATACCTGTTTCCACAGCAGGCTGGCTGGCTCTGCTCTCGCTATCACTACACACATACTGCCCTCTGGGGAGGCACCAGCAGCTCCTGCTGGGAGTATGCACCTGAGGCCAGCACTGGCTCTAACTG
>NW_005278807.1:0-427 GCF_000412655.1 Myotis brandtii
CTTCTCCATTTTTCATTAGCCTCCTATAGAACTATATTCCTTTTAAGATCAAATTGTCCTTTTACTTTACATATGCAAACATTTTTGGTAAAAGCGACTAGCCTCGGTCTGGACTAACCAGTGTGTAGATTTGTGTACTCACATCCCCTGGGAAGACGTCTTGGTGTTGACATTGCTCATGGAAAATCCATCGGAAGACTTTCTGCCTTTCAATTGCAGACGCTTCTCTGCCTGCAGGTTGAAAAGCACATCTGACCACTGCAGCAGACACTGTCTCCGTTACTTCCCCTGGCCTTAAATACGAACTCAGCTAAGGTGATTAGTCCTATTTCACCACAGATATGGTGCCCTCCGGTGTCCTCGGCAGCCCGGAGGAAAGATGCTAAGCCCCAGGAAAGTGCACTACAGGGAACATAAACCTGCCTCA
>NW_005278808.1:0-427 GCF_000412655.1 Myotis brandtii
GTCAGAGGCACCCAGCAGGGTCAGAGGGCGCCGCTCACTTACAGCGATCTTGGCCTTGATGGCTGCCAGCTTCTCCTGGGCGGTGGTGAGGTCCGAGGTGGCTCTGCCCAACGCCTGGCGCTTGGGCTCCACATCACAGAACACCTCGTAGAACTTCACAATGTTGATGACCCAGGAGCAGAGGCCCGCAGCCGCGTAGGACTTGGTGGCCACGAACTCCGGGTTGAACTCGGGGTCCTGCAGGTACGGCCTGATGGCTCTGAGGCAGTTCTCGGGGATGTTCTCTTTGTCAAAGTGGACGAGGGAGTCCAGGAAGCCATCCACTCTGGCCATGGCGACCTTAGCGGCCTTCCAGCTGCGGTCCCTGGGCACCTTCCCCCCGGGGGCCATGAGCACCATCACGGCGGCGCTGACATTGCTGACGGCC
>NW_005278809.1:0-427 GCF_000412655.1 Myotis brandtii
CCCAAAACCTGGGCATGTGCTCTGACTGGGAATCAAAACAGTGTATTGGTTTATGAGTTGATGTTCTACCACTGAACTACACTAGCCAGGCTATAATTTAATTTTTTACAATAGTTGCGTTTAACAACTGGTTCACAATGTTTCTGTAAAACAAAAAGTTATCTTTCACCACTTAGTAGAACACACCCCTGGTGGGGATGAAAGCCAGACGGCAGGGGGATATGACTTCTCTAACCATTGCCAGCAATGTCCACCTCTTCTCACAATATGCTCCCCTAGCTCTCTGCTCCAGCCAGGACTCACTCAAACTGCAGCTATAGAAGCAGCACCTGCTACTGTGGGCAAACTGATTCCCACTCCTCAGCATGAGTAAGTTTCCTTTGTAGCACTTACAACTAATTGCTATTAAATGACTCTGGACTTATAG
>NW_005278810.1:0-427 GCF_000412655.1 Myotis brandtii
TTGTTGTTGTTGTTTTTTATGTACTCTGCCAATCGTTGTTTTCTAATTGGTATATTTAGACCATTGATGTTTAAAGTGATTATTAACATAGTTGGGTTAACATCTACCATATTTCTTACTGTTTTCAATTTGTTGCCCTTGATTTTTACTCTTGCCATTGTCTTCTACTTTTTCTACCTTTTGTGATTTTTATTGAGAACCATTTACTCTTTATTAGGCTATTTCAGATTTGCTACCTCTTTTGGCCAATTTTGTAATTTTTAGAAAATTATATATTTCATCAAGGTTATCAGGTTTATTTACATACATTTGTAGATAGAATTATCAAAAAATTCTTTCCTTTCTGCCATTTTGTTGCCTTTCTCACTCAAAATATATTTGGTGTTTTGTCTCTTTCTGTTAAACTGTCAGTAGAATAGCAAAAGTT
>NW_005278811.1:0-427 GCF_000412655.1 Myotis brandtii
GTCATTCACACACAGTTAACGATACTCCCCAGGAACACTCTCATTAGAATGTGCTGCTCACTTCTGTGTCATTGTGCTTTTTCAGGGCGATCCGTACCATTCACTTGACCTCCAATTCTCCCAGTATCGTCGCTGACACCGCTATTTTGCTAAGAGAGTTAATAACAACTTGAGAGCACCATTATTTCTAACTTGCCTGACCTTTTTTCCAGGCTTGTTGCCAACATGTGATAGGCAGTACAATCTTAATAAATATTCACTCACACATCATGTAAGTCCTCAAACTAAAAATGCCACTCTATGACTAAACGAAGAAAAAATCCCACATCATTAGAAAGAGCTTTGATGTTTAAACTATGCACTCACCCTTCACTGCCCACCCATTCACTCTTCCACTCTATTGTCAGGGAAATACAAAACCCAGAAG
>NW_005278812.1:0-427 GCF_000412655.1 Myotis brandtii
GAGGGCTCAGGGCTCAGGGCGGCTGCAGAGCCCAGAGGTGGGGAGCACGCACCTCCGTGAAAGGGGGTCAGAGCCCTGGCGTTCACCCTGAGCTGGGAGCTCGCCCGCAAGGCCCCCAGGGCCTGTGCCTCCTGCATCTCCTTCCCCCACCAGCTGCTCCTCCCCATCCTTCTCAGCCTCCCCCGCGCCCTTAAATGTTGGGGCTCCCTCAAGATCTGTCCTTGACCTTCTTCCTCGTCTGCCCACCTACCATCCTGCTGCCTGTCTGCCCGTCAGGCTGGGCACCGTGGCGTCCCATCGCAGCCCCAGCCTCCGAGGTGCTGTCCAGGGTCCCACGCAGAGAGCACCCTCAGGGACCCGGAGTTCCCCTGGGAGGGAGGGGAGCAGTGGAGAGAGCCGGGTCTACATGCCACACAGGTCCTGAGCC
>NW_005278813.1:0-427 GCF_000412655.1 Myotis brandtii
TAAGGGTTCTTCTCTTACAGTGAATTATAATGAATAGCTATTTACTAGAAATTTTACTTCCCTTAGTGTACAACTCTCTTAAAACTATTAGCATGAAGCACCACAATACTCATTTTTTAAAAATTTTATTGTTGAAAGTATCACAAATGTTCATTTTTCCCCCCATTGACTCCCTCCACCCCGCACCTGCCCCGCCCAGGCCTTCACCACAATACTCTTGATGACACCTAACATTCAATATATTAGAAGCAAATCTATAAGCTTCAGAATATTTGGAAATTATTCTGTCTTACTATTAGGCAAGAGTACAAATGAAAGAATTAAATTCATGGTTAGAGTGTTATGCAGATACACTTTGTTTTTCTTTAAGGCGGAAGTTTAGTGAAATATGTTGGAAAATTCTGCTAAAATGCTAAAGGTAGAACAT
>NW_005278814.1:0-427 GCF_000412655.1 Myotis brandtii
GTGTCTCTCTTACATCCATGTTTCTCTCTCTCTCTCTTTTTCTCTGTCTCCCACTCCCTCCCTTCCATTCTCTAAAAAAAGAAAAAGTCTGCTATTGAGCATAACACAGTCTTAAGTTTATGATGGATTATAAGTATAAGAAGGTGACCAACTATTCTTTGTCTTCACTAAGGATAAACCAAGAGGGAACAGACTTGAATCCCAGCAAAAGGGAGTCAGGCTGGATGAGAGGTAGGGGGTGATGGCAGTGGAGACTGCAGTGTCTTGAGGCTTCCAGGAGGAAGCTGAGACCTCTCCTGTAGCTGCTGACAAATAGGTGATTCTTTTCTTTCTGGGATGGTGTTTGTTCTGTCTTGAGGTCGTGAGGTAAGGTGATGACCTGGAAAGGCACGTCAGCCCTTAATTTGGGGAACAGATATTTGTCTGG
>NW_005278815.1:0-427 GCF_000412655.1 Myotis brandtii
CCCAGCAGGCGTTCTATGAGCCCCTAACCCTGTGGATGCTGCAGCTGTGTGGACCGGCCTAGGAGGAGATGCTAAAATGCAGTCGGGCACGGAGGAACTTTCTGGGCGGATGGAAATGGTCTGAGTGTTCGGTGATGTATATGAGGATGCACACATTTGTCAGAACTTGTCGAACTGTACACTTGAGAGCTGCGTGGTTACTCTATGGGAATTATACCTCCACGGATTAGTTCATTAACAAAGTGCAGAAGGGGCAGGCGGAGGGGCCCGCTCGGGTCTCTGTCTTCTCCCTCCACTGTGGGCGTGGTGGCATTGAGACGTGTGACCAGAGCCAGCATGTCACAGGATTGCCCTGGGAGGAGAGGGACAGCGGCCTGTGTGGGGGGATGGGAATCCCATCAACACTGGGCTCCACCTCAGTGCACAG
>NW_005278816.1:0-427 GCF_000412655.1 Myotis brandtii
ATGAAGAGATGTACCAAGCATTAGCTGGTAGGCAAGAGGTAGATCCGGAAAGGACTTGATTGCCTTGCCCAATAGTTTGGTTTTTATCCTGGCAGGAAGGGGACCCCTAAGGAAGGGTGGTGTCCAGTGCCTGCTCTATACAAAGAGTGGTACAGAGTGAAACACAGCCTTAGACAAGACTTACCGAAACGTGAGTTGGTACCATTGCTCAATCTGTTTAAAACCTAAGAGTTCTTAACTGATTACCTTCACTAGTTTGATGAACTTCTCACACTCTTTAGTCTAATATATGAGGCAAAACTTGGAAAGCTACAATAGAGATCCCTTTACCCCACCCAATATACTTCATCAAAAACTTTAACAATTTATTGACATTGGGTTGTATCTCCTATTTTATTAAAACACACACACACACACACACACACAC
>NW_005278817.1:0-427 GCF_000412655.1 Myotis brandtii
GGCGGGGTAGCAGCGGCATAGACGGGCAGGGTAGCAGCGGCAGAGAAGTGCAGAGTAGGAGCGGCAGAAATGGGCGGGGTAGCAGCGGCAGAGAGGGGCCAGGTAGCAGTGGCAGAGATGGGCAGGGAAGCAGTGGCAGAGATGGGCAGGGTAGCAGCGGCAGAGAGGGGCAGGGTAGCAGCTGCAGAGATGGGCAGGGTAGGAGTGGCAGAGATGGGCCAGGTAGCAGCAGCAAAGACGGGCAGGGTAACAGCGGTAGAGAAGGGCAGGCTAGCAGTGGCAGAGATGGGCTGGGTAGCAGCAGCAGAGAAGGGTGGGGTAGGAGCAGCAGAGACAGGTGGGGTAGCAGTGACAGAGATGGGTGGGGTAGCAGCAGCAGAGAAGGGGGGGAGCAGTGGCAGAGACGGGTGGGGTAGCAGCAGCAGAG
>NW_005278818.1:0-427 GCF_000412655.1 Myotis brandtii
CTTCCTCTCTGAAATCACTAAAAATATATTTTAAAAAGAAATGGCAATAATAATTTTGGGGGGTAACAGCTTAATGGAGATATAACTCACATACTTTACAATTCACACATTTAAAGTTTTAATATTTTACTATATTCACAGATTTGTACCACAGTCTAAAACGTAGTCCCATACTCTTTAGCAGTCACCTCCATTTCCTCCCAACCCTTCTAGCCTGAGGCAATCACTAACCTATTTTCTATCTCAATAGATCTACTTATTCTGGATATTTCATATCAATACAATCATACAATATGTAATCTTCTATGACTAACTTTTTTACTTAGCATGTTTTTAAGTTTCATCCATTTTGTAGCCTGTACCAGTACTACACTCCTTTAGATGGTCAAATAAATTTCCATATATGAACATACCACATTTTATTTAT
>NW_005278819.1:0-427 GCF_000412655.1 Myotis brandtii
GAAAAAAACATTCAATAGAAACTCTCCTGAGTAAACTCAGATGATGGACTTTACCACACAAAACTTGTCATCAACTACAAGTATAGTCAAAGAATTAAAAGAAATCACGTCAAATAAAATTTTTTAAAAACATGAGAATGAACTTCCACCAAATGAGACTACCAATGAAAACATACAAATTATTAAGGGGAACAAAATAGAAATTTTGGAATTAAAATGAAAAAATTCACTAAAGGGTCTCAACAACATATTTGAGTTGGCATAAGAAAGGATCAAAGAACTTAAGATAGGTCCATTGAAATCCAATCTAAGGAACTTTTGAGAAATTCTTAAAAATAAATGAAGAAAAGTGAACAGTTCCTCAGAGACCTTTTGGAACACCATCATATAACATACAAAATGTGTTAATCAACTGTTTATGCTATCG
>NW_005278820.1:0-427 GCF_000412655.1 Myotis brandtii
AAAAAAGTATTCTCCTCTAGAGACTTCAGAGAGAGCACCACCCTGCCAGCACCTTGGTTTGGGATTTCTAGCCTCCAGAATGCTAAAGAACAATTTCTATTGTTCTAAGTCTCCAAGTTGTGTCACTTTGTTACAACATATGTAGGAAACTAATATATCATCTGAGAAACACATCTTATTACATCCAATGCCCAGAATCTTGGTTACCAGCATTCAGTTATACCATTCTCTATTGCCAGTCAGTTCTCTGTATTCCAATGAATTTCCTCAACGCAACATACAAGAAAGATATCTGACACGAGCAACTATTTCATGCACAATAGTATACATGTGCCCTTGGTCACCTAGTAACAGGAGCAGTGAAGAGAGGTAAATGCGGTTAAGCCTCAGATATATCCTATCTAATAAAAAAGAAACATGGTAATTA
>NW_005278821.1:0-427 GCF_000412655.1 Myotis brandtii
GCAGATTGCTTATTTCTTCAGCCTTGGTTCCCTCATCAGCAAAACGGAGACAAGAAAAAGCAACCTCCTTCACAAGGAGGTTGTGAGCATTATAAGTATACAATCAATCAGCTCATGTATTCTAGATGATATTCTGAGCAGCATAAACCTAGAGGTGCAGGAGATAGTTTCTATCTTTGAGGAGTTTATAGTGGGAAATAAGATTCTCTATCTCTAAAATGGTGTTATCCATATCTACACATAGGGGTGTTGTGGCAATTAAATGAAAGCCTGGCATATATTAAGTATTTAAGTAGCCTTTTCATTGATCTTTAATTTTTTGTCATTGAGTTTAGGATTACAGAATTATAGGATTAGAAGAGATCACTGGTCTAGGGCAAAAACTGCATTTATTTTATGTTTAAAATATATTTTTATTGATTTCAGA
>NW_005278822.1:0-427 GCF_000412655.1 Myotis brandtii
TTAAACCAACACAAATAGACTCTCTTGCAGATGCACGGGATACATTTCCCTTCATTCAGTTATTACTGAATTCCACGTTGATGCGTATAAAAGGAAACTGTTGGGATATCTGCCCCGTCTGCACTCCCTTCTCGGAGAATTGCCTTTTTCTCCAGCTCCAGAGGCCATATGTGTCCCGTTAGCTCACCCTCTCTGACCAAAGCCAGTGGGACAAGGGGACAAGGGCTGGACATCTGGACAAGTGGACCTCTAGACTCTCTCCTAGAACTCGAAGCCATTGGGTAGTGGTGCTGGGGCTGGGGAAGTATTGTGGACCCAAGGCTGGAGCGATGGCAATTTCCACCATTTCCACAGAGAAGCGCAGAATGCTGGGCAGAGAGGTGAGGATGAGAAACCACCCGGGCCCGCCGCCGGAGAGGAGTCATTT
>NW_005278823.1:0-427 GCF_000412655.1 Myotis brandtii
CTTCTGTCTGCTGATACCCAGTGGTTTATGGTAGGGGCTGAGCCTTCCTTTGGCCCTCAGAGCACCCTGAACTTCCCTCTGGCCTGACAGAACCTCATCTAGTAAAATCTTTACTTCACAGGCATCGCAAAGGCTGGAATGCACCTTAGTCATCTTTGTAGCCTCTGGACTTTGCACTAACCCACGTTCAAATCTGTCCAAAAAGAAGTCATTTCATATTGTTGCACAGTGCTATGCTGGATTGGATCCTGGAACAGATCAAAGGCAACGGAAAAACAAGTGAAATCCAAATAAAGTGAGTGGTTTAGTGAGGACTAGTGTACCAATTCTAATTCCTTAGTTTTCTTGACAGGTCAACATTAGGGGAAGCTAGGTAATGGGTATATGAGAACTCTCTATGCCAGTGGTTCTCAACCTTCCTAAGGCC
>NW_005278824.1:0-427 GCF_000412655.1 Myotis brandtii
GTGAGCAGGAGGCCGATGTTTAATATTTCTCTCTCACATTGATGTTTCTATCTCTATTCGTCTCTCTCTAAAAATCAATAGGAAAGTTTTTTGTTTTGTTAAAGAAAGACTGCAACACGGGCCCTGTCTGGCCACCACCAGTAGATCCTACATCCAGTGGGAGCATGGTGGGGGGTGGGGGGAGTGCCTCAGTGAGTCAGCAGGGAATGGCTAATGTAGCTCCTAGGTGGTGCCATGAAGGGGAACTGGTGGTAATGGGGGTGGTGTGTGCTCTACAGGAATGTTGGTGCTTGTTGGGAGCTTGGGGAAATGGCCTTTGCCCTAAAGCCACACAACTCAGCCTCTCCCTGTGCGGGGCTAGTATAGCTCCCAGGTAATGCCATGTGGGGGAAGTGCTTCACACAGAAAAGATGGTGACAGAGGCTGG
>NW_005278825.1:0-427 GCF_000412655.1 Myotis brandtii
ACCCATGTTCATAGCAGCATTACTCACAATAGCCAAGAAGTACAAGCAAATCAAGTATCGATTTTTGGATGAATGGATAAAAAAATGGGAATATCCACACAATGGAATATTATTCAGCCTCTAAAAAGAAGGAAATCCTGTCACATGCTACAACATGAGTGAGCCTTGAGGATCTTATGCAAAGTGAAATAAGACAGGCATAGAAAATACTGTATGTTTTACATATATGAGTTACTAAAGTAGAATGGTGTTTACTAGTAGAATGGTTTCTTCTAGGGGCTGGAGGGAGGGTGAATGGGGAGTTAATGTTCAACTACTATGGAGTTTCTGTTTTGCAAGATGAACAAGAGAGCTGTTGCACAATAGTGTGAATGTACTTACTATGAAACCATACACTTAAAAATGGTTAATATGGTAAGTTATGTTA
>NW_005278826.1:0-427 GCF_000412655.1 Myotis brandtii
AGTGCCGGACCATCGCCACAGGCATTGAAGCCCATTTCCAGCGGCGTCTGCTCCCGCCTTACTCGGGATTTGTGTTTGAAGTTGGCCTTTCCAGCCTCTGGATTTTGGAGTCTATTCCCCCCCCGCCCCCGACCCCACGATGACTGTGGAGACAGCGTGCTGCCAGGTGAACAGCGAGGAGGATCCTGTTTCGATCTGCCCTACCTCGCGGGACAGGAGTAAATCCGTCGTCACCGCGGAGTCGGCCGTAAATCTGCTGGTGGGAAGACCGGCAGCTGCCTCTGGCGAGGCCCTCCTCTGCGTCCTTGAGTTTTGCTCGTAAAAGACCAGGATTGATTGCGCTCAGCGTGTTTGGCTAAATCGCTGTATATTATAGTGCGTCTGCTTTGTCATCAAACCCCTGCGTGTGGAACAGATGTAGCCCGGG
>NW_005278827.1:0-427 GCF_000412655.1 Myotis brandtii
ACCCTCTTAAAGGGCCAACACACAAAATTTTGTTTGCAGCCACTCACCCTGGGTTTCCACAGGGAGGGCAGAGTGGACTAGAGTTGTATGAGGAGAGTCTGGAGTATGTGGATCTGGAGGAAAAGCTGAAGGGACAGCTGCCCAGATCCCTGTGCTAAGCCATTATCCCATATTGCAGATGCCATCTTTCTTGGGTGGAGCACTCCCTTCTCTGTGGCATCAGCCTGTGGAAAATGAATAGCCCATCCTCTGGACTCCCTCTTGCCCCACCAGGGAGCTTATTCCCTGATGAGGAGTATAGCCAGAGGCTCTTTCCGTGGCTCAGCCTAACAAGCAGCCCGCAGGCAGAGGCAGGTGGAGGCAGATCTCAGGAATTTTGCTGACCTGCCCCTGAGCCTGGTGCTGGTAAAAGCCAGCCTTTGTATGC
>NW_005278828.1:0-427 GCF_000412655.1 Myotis brandtii
ATTCTGGTCAAGGGCACATACATCAGTTACAGGCTCCATACCGGGCCCTCATTGGGGCCTGTGTGGGAGGCAACCAATAGATGTATCTCCCTCACATTGATGTTTCTCTCTCTGTGTCTTTCTTCCTCTCTCAAAAAATCAATGGGAAAATATCCTCTGTTAAGAATTACCACCCCCCCCCAAAAAAAAGAAAGCCATGATAGTTTGCTTATTTCCTCTCCTCCTTTAGTCTAATAAATAAATGAAAGAGACATTTTAGTAAGACGAATTATCTTCGCATATTTATCCCAAGACCATCTTTGGAAAGGCACCATAGTTAAGAGTGTGGAGATAAAAATACCAACTATCTTTTATTATTCTATATAACAAAAGCCCAGCGACTGAACACGGAATGACCAGAACAACCAGTCGACCAGTCGCTATGATG
>NW_005278829.1:0-427 GCF_000412655.1 Myotis brandtii
TCTTTATATATATAGGTAGCAAAGGCTAATAAGCACCAACTTCTCTCTCTTCTTGCTACTCAATAGGCTAACTTTGCCCTCACTGTCCTCTTCCCGAAGGCTCTTCTTGTACATCTGCCCATGAGGGTTCCTTTCCGACATTTGAGTCTCTACCAGTTAACCCCTCTTTGGAGAGGCCGCCCAGACCACTCAATGTAAATAACTCCACCTCCCATCTCTGGCCTTGCCGCTGTCTAGCATGTCATTCTGTTTGTTTCTGCTATCCCTTTATGTAGTTCTTTTTTGGGTAAGTTTTCATGTAATTGAAAAAGTTCTTTACATCTAGTAAATGTTAAACATGAGCAGAGCAAGGATGATAGGCCAGGTACAGAAACTCACCAGGGCAGAGACCCCCAGATGCCTAGCAAGGGGCAAAACTGGGAAAACA
>NW_005278830.1:0-427 GCF_000412655.1 Myotis brandtii
GGGGGGGAGTATGGGGCTTGTAATAAATGGTGTGTGACTTCAAGTTTACATCACAGTGACCCAGTAGATGCATCAATTCATCCTGTGGCCTAGTGGACACATGAACTCATCCAGGGACCACTTACACAGTGTACAATCAGAACAGGTGTCCTTGATAAATAACAGAACCTTCCATTTTGCCAAGCATGGATTCTCCTAAAACACTCTCACCCTATAAAAACAGAAAGCAGTGCTACCATCCTCGATGTGACAGATGCAGGTGGCAATCTCTTCCACAAACCCTTTCAATGCCCCTGTTCCACCTCTGCCCACCTCGAGAGGGATGGTCTCAGAGCAGGGCCCCTAGATCTTGGCACATGGACATCTGGGGCTTGGTCATTTTTGCGTGGTAGAATACTTATCAGCACCCCTGGCCTCCAGCCACTAG
>NW_005278831.1:0-427 GCF_000412655.1 Myotis brandtii
CTGGGAAATCAGTAGCATGTGCCCCGTCCCGTGGCCTCGGGCCTCTGCCTCTTTCCAGGAAACCGGTGGCCTGGTCTCAGGAGGTCGGTCTCTGTTAGAACAAAGCCCCTCCGCTAAGCCCTAAAGCGCCGCCTGCCCTCGCTGCCCGGCCTTGTCCGGCCTTTGCGTTCCCTTCGCCCTGGGCCAGAGGAGACCGACAGCTAAGACACTGCGAGGCTCGGGATGACCTTCCTGCCCCGACTCTGCGCAGGTGAGGACAGGCTGTCTCAGGAGCCTGCAGAAAGGTGTGTGCAGGTGGAATCCAGAAGGAAGGTCGCCAGTGTGTTTCTTTAGGAACGGGCGAGGCTGTGTTCTGAGTTGATCCCAGACGGCATAGCTTAGCCCGGAACCCTAGCGCAGTGGTCGGCAAACTGTGGCTCGCGAGCCA
>NW_005278832.1:0-427 GCF_000412655.1 Myotis brandtii
AATTCCTGCTTCTTAGACACAAAACTTGGAAGCTTTCTTAATTCAAAACATCTCTAGTCACAGCTGGTGGCAGAGGCCTGCGGGAATACAAATGACTGAGGTTCAAAGGCTGTATGCTGATTAGCACCCAGAAGAGACCAGGAGAAAATATACCTCTGTGCTTTTAACCTTCCTTGTAGGTCACAATACAAATTGTCCATTTACCTTTTGATGAATAATGTGAGGCCCTAGAGCTTGGCTTTCTGAAAAATGTCAGTGCCGATGTAACACTGGGAAAAGAGGAGTTGCTGATTGAAGAAGTCCCCCGCCCTTCTGAACCAGAGCTATTGTGTTACGGGTTGCCTTCAAGGCAGCCATGAACAAACTGGGAATAAATGAGTGTTTGGTGAGAGTAGAAAATCCTGACCATTCTCTGAATGTGGATATT
>NW_005278833.1:0-427 GCF_000412655.1 Myotis brandtii
GCTCTTAGCATGTGGCTTTTGTTTTCCTGGTGCAAGTTGTCCACAGATCTTTCAGGCAGGAAAGGGGAGGAAAGGACAACGCAAAGGTGTGTGCCTCCCTCCTTAGACCCCGTTTTTGAAGAAACCAATAGCTTCCTGGAAGCCCCCACCCTGCAGAGACTTTGATTTCTATCTCATTGGCCAGTACTGGGTCACTTCTAGTGACAAAGGAGCATGGGGTGGTGAGAATTTTTAACTAGATACACACCACCTACAGCAAAATCAGAGTTCCGAAAAGAAGAGCGACTGGATGTTTAGCAATTTAAAGGGTCAAAAATGCACGTTTGATATTAAAGGCTCTGAGAAACGGTGCAGTCAATAAACCTGTTTACCTTTTTTAAACACAGTACTTTTTTAAAATTTATTTTTATTGTTGAGGGTATTACAG
>NW_005278834.1:0-427 GCF_000412655.1 Myotis brandtii
TAGCCTATATAAGTCCTTCATTCCTTTTTATGTCTGAACAATATTCCACTATATGGATATACCGATTTTGTTTATTGGTTTATTAGTTGATGTATGTATGGGTTGCTTCGGTTTTTCGGTAACTGTGAACACGCTGCTGTGAAATTTATAAGTTTTTGTGTGAACATATGTTTTCAGTTCTCTTGGTATATGCCTAGGAGTGGGATTGCTAGATCATATGCTAACTCTGTGTTTGGTTGTCGAGGGATTTCTGGACTGTTTTCCATGTTACATTCCCACCAGCAGTTTCCTTCATACACTTGCCAATGCTTGTCATTGTTTCACCATGCTCTTGTGATAAGGAATTAATTAAAGGGGAAATCACCAAATTCTCAAACACATTTCAACATACGATGAACTTTAATTTTGTGTGTGTGTGTGTGTGTTT
>NW_005278835.1:0-427 GCF_000412655.1 Myotis brandtii
TGTTGAATAGTGTATAATACATTCTGAAATATTATGATTTCCATAATGACTTAATGATTTTATGTACTTTAGTAAAATGATTATTAATTCTAGGACTAAGTGATCTTTAGTATGTTTCCTTAATTATAACTCTCATATGAATTTATGATTTACATGCTTAATTATAGAGATATCAACCTCTCACTCCAACCCACGTTGGATATTTTAATAACATGTTATGAAATAAATGTTTTTATTAAGGCAATATACCAAAATATCTATGGCAGTAGTACTTATTCTTTTTATCAACATTTTCTAGCACATATAAAAAGTAAACAATTATTAATAAATTGTATTTAAAAATCACTAGTGAAAAAGAATCTGTAATTTTTCATCAGAGCTCTTTGTGAGCATCAAATAATTGTTGCCACATAGATTTGGTAATGAG
>NW_005278836.1:0-427 GCF_000412655.1 Myotis brandtii
CCAGTACCCACCTAACACCATACATAGTTATTACAATGTTATAGACTATTTTCCCTATGCTGTACTTTACATTCCTGTGACTGTTTTATAACTACCAATTTGTAACTTCTCAATCCTTTCATTTTTCACCGTCCCCCAAACTCCTATCTGCTGTCAACCTTCAGTTTGTTCTCTGCAACTATAAGTCTGTTTCAATATTGTTTGTTCATTTATTTCATTCTTTAGATTTCACACAAAATGATTTCACACAAGTGAAATCATATAGTATTTGTCTTTCTCTATCTGATTTTATTTCACTCAGCATAATACTCTCTAGATCCATCCATACTATCACAAATGGTAAGATTTCATTATTTTTATGGCAAGTAATATTCCATCGTGTAAATGTACCACATCTTTTTATCCATTTGTCCATCGATGGACACTT
>NW_005278837.1:0-427 GCF_000412655.1 Myotis brandtii
ATAGCAATGATTTTCCCTTTATAACACTTAAGCACTGTGAAATAAATAAGGTTAAAATCTGTATCATCCTTATGGTGATAAGTTCGAACCATTTTCATTACCCCCCAATTTTTAAGATATTGACAGATTAACTGTGTTATAACTTTGCCTTCTGGTAGTTTTCTTTTCCTCTCATTTCAAGAAAAATCTTACTTTCAAAATATTTGTTTTATGTATGACAATGCTGTTGTTGTGCTACCCTATATGTCAATTTTTAGTTGTGGTGTTTAACTGGACCAGTTGGTAAAATATAAAGTTTTTCTACATGAAAAGGTTTAGATCTTCAATCATAAATCTATTATTTGCTACCTTGATGATTTGAAGCAGATCTCTCAAACTTCCTGACACTCAGTTTTTCGCCTCCACTGTTGGAATAACAATAATAATT
>NW_005278838.1:0-427 GCF_000412655.1 Myotis brandtii
TATTCCTCCTGCCCTGGAATCCTGTAACATATTTCCCCCATCAGAGACTTCCATATCTAGAATCTTTTAGGGTTGTTGAGGGAGGAAAGTCATCTTCCTTAACTAGTTCATGCTGTTAAGGGGTGTTGTCCCTGCCTGCATTAGGGTATGGAAGCCTCTTCCTGTCTGATTTAAAGGAGACAGGAGAATGGCATTTGAGTCTGAAATGGAGAGACTGTTTGTTGATTTTTATAAAGTAGGGATGGGCTGGAATTCTTGAAGCATTATTATCTTGACATGAAGTTATTGTTTCCTAGAAGCTACAAATTTGACAAGGTTCGTGGACAATTATATCAGTGCCCAGCCATTATATTACTTATCTGTAACAGGTTTTTGTTTCATGAAGAGGAACTTGAGGCCCCAGCTGGTTTGGCTTAGTGGATAGAGC
>NW_005278839.1:0-427 GCF_000412655.1 Myotis brandtii
CTGTTCCAGAGAGGATGTCTCATCATTGTTCCCATGTGCTTCCCTCATTCTTCCCTTCATGCCCAGATGCTACTGAACCTTCTGTCTAAAAAGCCTTCACTTCTCCACACCCAGCGAATCCCACCCCATCTCTCAAGGCCCTTCTCAAAACCCAACTTTTCTCCACTGAATGTGCTTATAACTCCAGTCAGCAGTGGCCTCTAAAATCCTGAACAGCCATAAAGTGTCTCCAGCTTCACTCTCATACTTTATTATGTTCAACTTGGAACTTGACTGTGAGTGCTCTGTAAACTCTCATTTATAAATCCCCAGTCACTGAATTAAGCATCTTGAAGGCAGAGGCTTTGTTGATGGACTAAAATGACTGGCGATGAGAGAGCACAACAGTATTATTCCCTAACCCCAAATCTATCTTTCTTTCTTTCTT
>NW_005278840.1:0-427 GCF_000412655.1 Myotis brandtii
TTCTTTTTGTTGGTTGGTTGCTTGGCCATGTGTTGGTACCACTGCCCTGGACCCGCGTGAGCACCAGTGACACGCCAGGACCTGGCGCTGATGGCAAAGGGGACGGTCCAATCCGTGCTCATAGCATCCAAACTGCTGCCCTGTGCGGAGACTCACAGTCTCTCCCAGCTCTGCCATGTCGAAGGCTCCGGGAACACTGCCTGAGTCTGTTCTCACACGGGCGGGGCTCGGGGGGCAACTGCTAAGTCACCAAGCCGGTCTCCTGGTATCGGGGACCCAAACTGACTTCAGAACTGGGGTGCAGCCATGTCGATACCACAAGCTCAGCTCAAGGCCCGGTGCCCTCTGGACTCCCTGAGGCCATCTCTGCAGCCTGACCCCTCGGAAGGAGAGCAGGTCCCAGCCGGGTCTCCATTGGCTGCTCTTC
>NW_005278841.1:0-427 GCF_000412655.1 Myotis brandtii
TTATCAATGTTCATATTTGATCATCTTTAACCAGTGAGGGCTTTTCTAAACTGACTGCAGAATCCTTCTGGCATGACCCTAGAGCTCTTTGACAGCTTCCTTGCTTTCGGGTATAACACGATATTAGGCTTATCTGGTATAGTTCCTGTTTCAGACCAGGAATCAGCCACTTCTCCAGAATCAGGCTAGGTTCCCCAAAGAAAGAGTTTGAGTCAAATATTTACATGCAAGAAGTCTCAGAATTAATACTTGTCGGGAGTGGCAAAAGTAGTGAAAGGAGTTGTAGGGATAAAATAGGCAGGTGTGGGGAGTTTTAGGAATAAGGAGGGTTCATGGGAGAGGAATGTATAGGTGAGAGCTTGGAGTCGCCAGAAGACATACATTCATAGAAAAAAAAAGTGCCACAGGATAAGGGGAGAGGAAGACA
>NW_005278842.1:0-427 GCF_000412655.1 Myotis brandtii
GGTTGTGGGTTCAGTCCCCAAAGGAGGCGTGCAGGAGGCACCGATGGATGATTCTCTCTCGTCATGGATGTCTCCCTCTCTCCTCCCTGAAATCAATAAAACATTTTTAAAAAGATAATTCTGTGGGCACCCAGGTGCCCAGCAACGGGGTCACAATAGACCCCTGGCCCCACACCCTGGGGCCTCCGACCACGCAGTGCCCTGCCCTCCCTCCCAGCACCGTCCTCAGCTCTCAGGCCGCACTGAGCTCGCACATGTGGACGCCGTGCGGCTGCCTAAGTGTCACAGGTGCAGGCGATGGAGTGAGGCTGGAGCCTCGGTCACACCCAACACCACGCGGTGCCGTCCTCCCGCAGCTGCGTGTGGGGAGGACACCATTTCTCACCGTCAGCGGGTCAGCTCCCAGGGAGCCTGCGTCCAGGCTGCT
>NW_005278843.1:0-428 GCF_000412655.1 Myotis brandtii
ATTTTTGTGCACCGGGCCTCTAGTAAGAATATAAAAGGCCCAAGGGAAGAAGTTAAGGGGAAATATCTATCACTGGATATTATAAAGGTAAACCAATGGATTCTGTCCACCACCTTCCCCTTTTCCCACCCCCAGTGACTTTGGCAATTTCTGGAGACATTTTTGTTTGTTACAACTGGGGATGGTGCTGAACTAGTAGCATCTGGTAGGTAGAGGCTGGAGATGCTGCCAACAGTCCTATGAGGCACAAAACAACTTCCCACAACAAAGAATTGTCTAGCCAAGGTTGAGAAGCCCCAGTACTATTGAAGGTATAACTTTAACATGCCACTCTAGGGTATTAGCAAATGAAAGGTCAACTTAGGGATTATGTTTATGAAATCCTAGTAAATAGTAGGTGTTTAATGACTATTTGTTCAATAAAGATT
>NW_005278844.1:0-428 GCF_000412655.1 Myotis brandtii
TCCCCACTGATAACCACTTTCCTGGTTTCTAACAGCATATATGAGTTGTGCTTTTTCTTGGACTTTATTTAAACCCAGTCATATAGTATGTGTCCTTTTTTTCTGATGCCTTTGACCTAGCTTTATATTTGTGAGATTCATTCCAGTTGTTGTATTTAGCAGTATTTTATTTCTATTTACTGCTTTACAGTACACTTTGGTTAAGATATTTTGAGTTGAGGTTTTTTTTTCTTGGAATAAAGAATCCTGAAAATTGATATCCAGTATTTAAGTGAGCTTCACAAATAAAATACTCCAAAGATCTAAAAACCTACATCATAGGTGCTCAATAAACATTCTCCAAGAGAGGTTGGCTCAGAGTCAGTTGGCTGGAAGGTGATAGAGTCTGAATTTTGCCCATTTCATTGGACCTCTTTCTTTCTTTTTTT
>NW_005278845.1:0-428 GCF_000412655.1 Myotis brandtii
GAAATCAATAAAAATATATTTTTTAAAAAAGCTTTCTTTAAAAAAAGAAAAATTAAGCTCCAAAGCTAAACAGTCTAATTTGAATCTCTGCTTTGCCCAGGTCTGAAATCCTAGGCAAGTTATTTAATCTCTCTGTGCCTCAGTTTCCTCATCTATAATATAGGCATAATAACAGTACCTATGCCTCAAGGAAAACTGTAAGGATTAAGTGAGTTAATACACGTAAAGCCGGTAGAATAAATCCAGGCTTGCAGTGAACTTGAAAATATATAACAGGGAGATGATACCCATAAAGGCTATTGAACAGGTCATTCAAGAAGTGATGAGAGCTTGAGCTTAGACATCAGACCTGGGAATGGACAGAAGGGGGCAAGAGAGTGTGTGACAAGTGTCACCTAATATTTCTCTGCTCTCCCTCCTCCCACTAA
>NW_005278846.1:0-428 GCF_000412655.1 Myotis brandtii
GGGGCACTGGAGGCAGTGCCAGCTGGCTGGCCTGGGCCCAGTGGGTTCCTTACCCATGAGCCTGGGAGGCAGACTGCTGTGCAGTCACACCGCCATGAACGTGTTTGCAGGGACAGGCATGGTTTTGTGGGAAGGACATTGTATTATAGTTTAACAGACAAATATGGAAACTGTTGGAGATAAAGGCTTCCCAGGGACTGATTTTGTGGGAGAAGGAAGTGGCTGGGATGTGAGGGGGCGGAGCTATTCTCACTGAGGAGCCAGGGTCCTGTCCCTGCCAGTCACGGGCAGCTCCTTAGTACAGGGCTGGTGCCTGCAGGTGGTAGATAATAGTGATCAGAAGAGTCAGGACACCAGCAATGGCTACTTGATTTCCTTTATTTTTTTATTTATTGATTTCTGAGAAAGGAAGGAGAGAGAGAGAGAGA
>NW_005278847.1:0-428 GCF_000412655.1 Myotis brandtii
TTATTGAAGTTAAACTCCTATCTTCCCACAGAGACTGGGAAATAGAGAGGCCATCTCCTCCATGATTACATTTCAAAAGGATGGCTCCCAGGTCCTTGAGAAAGATATTTCTGGGTTGTAAAACTGGCAAGAGCCTGGGAGGAGATTTCCATCTCAAAAGGGTAGAGAAAAAATTTACAATTGAAATATTTCTAAAGCAAATGCTCTAAGAAAAGGGAGGTCAAGGGCCTAGGGTCAGAAAGAAGTTTCCTTAAGTTTAGTCAAGCTGAGAATTAGGACCCTCTTGGTCAAAGTCTCCTCTTATTCCACAGAAAACCAGTTTCTTTTAGGAGTCAGGTATCATTTTTGAATAGGTAGCAACTGCCCTACCACTGGCAGCAACTCCAATTTATGAAGGACAGCCTGCTTTTGGTTTCTAGAATGTCTGC
>NW_005278848.1:0-428 GCF_000412655.1 Myotis brandtii
TGTCCAGGAGCAGGTAATTCCTGGAGCACACAAGTCAATTCTTTTTGTTTGGTCCAAGTATTGGTTAACTTAGAGACAGGAAACTACACCTGGTCCCAGTACTATTATTACAGGGAAAGGGGATTATGTTGTTTTCAGTTCTCACTACTTTAAAATGCATAAGTTAATCACACTGGGCTAGTTATACATTTATTGCCTTTCATTCCAAATCCCCTCATCACTGCCTCGCTCTCGAAACTGGATTCAGACCATCTGAACATTCCTCCTTTGCTTGCTGGCATGATGTTAACCATTGCTGGTAGAAGGTTCTGGAAGGACACTGCAGAAGGAAGGCACTTTTGTTCTTAGTTCCAGGGTGATTCTATGTGCTTGCTCCGATGTTGCTTGGTTAGCTTGCAGGACATCCACTGACACTCACCCCCAGAGGG
>NW_005278849.1:0-428 GCF_000412655.1 Myotis brandtii
GGCCCGGCCCCAGTGTTAGCAGCGCAGCAGTTGGGAAGCCCTGAGGTAGCCCATCTTCAACTTTTTTCTTTCTCCCAAATATTTGGCTCCTCATTCAAACAAGCCAGCTCTGGCTAGTGGGCCGGGGCCAAGCTGCCCTTGGAAGGAGCATGGTGCCTCGTTACTTGCAGCCCTCATGGGCTCGCTGCCATGGGCACGGGAAGCTGACAGACTGGCACACTGAAAGTCCCGGGCATGTTATAAAGGAGGCAATTGTTCAAATATGGCATCAAGAGACATGGGCATGAGAGGACAAGTTCAGACCATGAGCAGGACTGGCTGTTTGGTCTCCAATAGTTTTATCCCCAGTCTGTCTATTTGTCTTCATTTCTACCCCCACCGGGTCAGGCCCCATCTTCACCGGCCTGGACCAGGACAGCTGCATCTGC
>NW_005278850.1:0-428 GCF_000412655.1 Myotis brandtii
AGCCCCTTGCACGAATTTCATGCATCTGGCCTCTAGTCTTTACTAAAGACGAATGTTCAAAACTGGGATTAAAGAAACTTTCTTTCCTCACTAGTTATCCTTACATTAAGCCCACCATTAGCTAAGGTAATCTAAGAGAATGTCAAACAATTGAGAAACTGTAGCAGCCTGGTGGGCAATATATACAGCAGGTAATTTTTGCATCTTTGAACCAACTAATGTATGCATGGGGTTTAAAGAAGGATGATTTTTAAAAGAGAGAGTAGCTAACTGCTGAAAGGAATATTCCAGCCATCCACAGTCTTACCACTAGTGTATGTTAGATCACACAGCCCCTCTTTCTCCTTTCAAGTCAGTGGGGTCCCAGTAGTAAGACCTGATACAGCTACTTACTTGCCAAGGATGCTGAGAAGATTAATCAGGATCAG
>NW_005278851.1:0-428 GCF_000412655.1 Myotis brandtii
GTGGGAGCGATGCTCCAGCCACTGAGTCACATAGGCCAGGGCTGGACATACATTTTTATTATTCTTTGGAAAAATAGCAAAGACTAGAATTGCTGAGTTATATGGTATGGTAGGTGGGATTTCTTTGACTCCCCTCCCCCCATGATATAGCTGCATGTGTTATGAACATGGCAAAAGGGGACTTGTAGATGGAATGAAGGTTGCTAATTAACTGACCTTAAGATAGGACAGATCCTGGGTTACATGGCTGGACCCAGAAAATGAGGCCAGAAGAGCCAGTTAGAAGGGAATGGTGGAAGGAGAGATCGGAGAGATTCAGAGAGAGAAGGACTTGACCCACCATTGCTGGCTCTGAATATGAAAAAGGAGGCCACGAGCCAGGCAATGTAGGTAGCTTCTAGAACAGCCGTGGGCAAACTACGGCCCGC
>NW_005278852.1:0-428 GCF_000412655.1 Myotis brandtii
CACACTCTTAACCAGGCCAGTGCCTTGAGCTCAGAATGCCTGGAGCTGGTGGGGGTTGGAAACGGGGCAGGGGGAGGGAAGGAAGAGGAGAATCAAACAGAAACCTTCTCATCTTTCTATCAGCAGCCATGCAAGGAATATTGTTCAGCATGGCACAAAAGCGACACTGAAAATAGCTGCAGCCAGCGCGGGCTGCCAACCACTGCCTGAGATAACGTCTACTGGAGACAGTGGTGTCTTTGTGGGGCTGTCAGTGTCCCTATTGTTCCCAGCCTATTGCCTGGGGAATATTGTTCCCAGCTTTTGTCTCCCCCGGTTCACTTTTGTTTGCCTTTACTTACCATTTCATTCCTCACTCCCTTTGTGCTCTCCATTCCCTCCTTTGTCTCGCCCTCTCTAAGCCTGACTGTGGCTGTGGATTGGTGCCC
>NW_005278853.1:0-428 GCF_000412655.1 Myotis brandtii
ACAGTTTGTGTGTATGACAAGGGGAGCCCCCATCCACTCCTAAAACGGCCTTGGGAAATACCCACATCAAACAAAAGTAAAACATCTAAAATTGATATTGCCAGCAAAAGCACAAGGGCAACTGAGGAATAGTGGTTCATCACTAGGAGACAGAAAAGCTATTCAAGACCAAGATGAGAGCAACAATGTGCTTGGAAAGGCAGTTTTTGTCTTCGCCTGTCGCTGAATTCCCTCCTGTCACCCCCTGTGCCCGGGCAGATAAGGCTCACAATGGCTTTCGGGGGCGCCCTGTGAGCCACTATCTCAGAACACAGACTGGGGAGCCCGTTCAGACCGCCGCTCGGTGCTGCTCAGCCTTTCCCATGGCATCATTCTTCTGCGGCGATTCCCCCAAACTTGACAAGAACAAAGAGAGGTGTTTGGTTCTG
>NW_005278854.1:0-428 GCF_000412655.1 Myotis brandtii
TAGGTTTCCTTTACCATGCCATAGGATTCCTTTAGAGCTAACGAACATTCAATTACTCCTTCATTATTCAGCCAATAGGCCCTCTATGAGGGCAGCCAGTGGTACACATGTGAGCTATAATTATGAAAGAAATACTGGCCCTCTTCTCCTTGGGATTACTGTTTGATCCACAGGTATGTCCTGTTGCAGAGTGCTTTGGAGCTTGTCTGTTTTGGGGGGAAATGTGTTCACTTTTTCACAGTAAAGATGAGCTCAAGTTGCTTATTCATCTTTTTACTGCACAGATGTTGTCCTGTGTATGATATTTCAGTCCACAGACTCATGAGGGAACAAAAGGAGGTAACTTTCTTTTTCCATAAACAAACTTAGTTTCTATCTTGAGACCCATTCTGTCAGGTAGTTAAAAGGTAATCTTGGTTGGTTTGGAG
>NW_005278855.1:0-428 GCF_000412655.1 Myotis brandtii
AGGGTTTTAGGAGCTCTGTGCCAGGTCCCAGGGGCAGAGACCAACATATATATTTTTCTGTGATCACACAGAAGTCCAGGCATGTTTTAGTTGGATCCTGTTCTTAAGGTCTCACAAGGCTGAAATCAAGGTTTTGGCCAGGGTTTCCATCTCCTCCTGGAGATTGGGGACCTCTCCTAAGTTCATTGGTTGTTGGTTGAATTCAGTTCCTTATGGTTGTAGGATGGAGGTTCTCACATCTTGCTGTTGGCCAACTGGGATTCCTTCTCATATCCTAGATGCTGCCTGCCTGCCCTGTCACATGGTCCTCTCTTTATCATGGCAGTGTGCCCCCTGTGAGGCCAGCGGGAGAACCTCTCTCATCCTCTGAATCTCTTTTTCAGGAAGGGCCCAGTGACTTTCAAGATCTCGTCTGATTAGGCTGGGGC
>NW_005278856.1:0-428 GCF_000412655.1 Myotis brandtii
CATATATGTTCTTTGTCTAATCTCTTCCCGACCCCCACCCCCAACCCCCTCCTCTCTGAGACTGTAAGTCTGTTCCATGTATCCACACCTCTGGAGCCCATTCAGGACTTGCTGTCCTGGAATCCAGATGCTATGTCTGTCCATCAAAACCCTTCCTGGTATTGCCCTATTCTATTCCAAGGTATGAGATTTCTTCTCAACCAAGGACCCCAAACATTCTATACAGCAAGAACCTGTGTGTAGAGTTCATGAGGCAGCGTTGCTGAAAGAACTGAATCATAGAATCTTGGAACTGAAACTTACTTTGGAAATTCCTAATCCACACCTTTCACACCATTTTATAGAAAAAGCATCCCCCAGGAAACCCAAGTCCCCTAGCTGGCTGGCAGCAGAGCTGACGCTGTTTTCCTTTTAATTTGCCATCTACC
>NW_005278857.1:0-428 GCF_000412655.1 Myotis brandtii
TAATCAAGCATTATTCTGAAGTGCAGATCATAGTTGGAGGAGGTAGCGTGTTCCTGTGAGTAGATTGGAAGCAGACTGCCTACCGAGTGGACAGATACGACACCTATTAAGGGAGTGGCCTTGACAGGGCCCAATGGATGTCGACGGGGGTGGAGAAGGAGCCCTTTGGGCCAGTGCCACTTTGCACTCTGAGGGGCCCAGGAGAATCTATGGATGTGGGGAGTGGGAACCAAGATCACAATGCTGGTGTGAACGTGGATTGAGAGTCCCAGAGTTTCAAAGGCAAATTTGATGGGAAAACATGTTGTTTCCTTTGATTCAGTGAGAAGCCTGCTTACTCAGATTCTGTCATGCTTGGCACGGTACAATCAATAGCTGCTCAATAAACAACTGAGCTAAAAGAAACATTCTCCATTTGGATGACAACA
>NW_005278858.1:0-428 GCF_000412655.1 Myotis brandtii
CTTTGCTCATAAAAAGATCTCCATTCCTGAGCATTCAGATCCCATCTGACGGGTTGATGACTCCCAGATCTGCTGGGCCAGCCCAGGTCTCTGTCCCAAACTCCAGACACATATCTCCAACCGCTTATGGGACATTTTAAACTGGATGTGTCAAAGGTGCCTTGAACTCAAGAAGGCATAAGCCAACCATAAACCACCCGCAGCTCTCCATCAGCCGCCTTCTGCCCTGAATCCAAAGCTGGGAAGTGTTGGTGCCTCCCCTGCACGTGGGAGGTGAAGGGGAGCAGAGAGGGGTCATTTGGTCACCAAACCTACTTTAAAAATGCCCTAGACCAGCCCCTCTCCTCCTCATCTCATTGCCTTCATTCCTGCCTTGATTCAAGCTCTTGGCATTGGCCACCCTCTAGGATGGGAAAGGAAACCTCTCA
>NW_005278859.1:0-428 GCF_000412655.1 Myotis brandtii
GTATTTCCAGTTTTGAGCAATAAAGACAAATACGTTATCATAAACTATGAACTTGTGACCAAAAGTTGTATCATGATTGATAAATCCACTTCACATTCTCATTCATTCAGCAAATCTTTATCTAGTACACTAAATGCTATTTGGTGTACTAAGTGTTCAATATAGTAATATCTAAGTTAATGCTATCTAAACTCGCCTCAAAGAGGAAGAGAGAGATTCTTTATATAATTTTTGTATCACTATAGACCATCCAATTTGTTTGAAGAAGACTATATTCTTTATCAGACAAGAAAAATAGAAGAAAAATGTACTCCCTAAATACCTCCCCATCCACATAAATTATATTTATCAGTCATTTAGTAGATTTTACATAGATAGTTACTATACTAACTAATGAGTTTATGTTTGTAGAATATTGTGGAGATATA
>NW_005278860.1:0-428 GCF_000412655.1 Myotis brandtii
CCGTTCCAGTTACCTTTGGCTGTGTGATCAGCTCCCTGCAAGGCACGTGGTTTAAGCCACCGCTTTATCTTGCCCACAGCATTATGGGTCAGGAACTCAGGGCTCAGCAGGAGAGGGTTCATTGCCAGCCTGTGAGGCGGCAGCTGGAGATCCACTTCCAAACGGCCTCTTTACTCACAGGTGCGGCCCCTTTACCTCCCTCTGCCTCCACAGGCCTCCCGTGCTCCAGGGCCTCTTCGTGTGGCTTGGGCTTCCTCACAACATGGCGGCTCAGAGCTCCGAGAGCAAGGGTCCCACCAGTTGCAGGTGGAAGCTGCAGGGCATCATCTGACCTAGCTTCCAAAGTTCCAGAGCATTCCTTTCATCGCTTTTTACTGGTCAAAGCAAGTTACCAGCAAGCCCAGGTCCAAAAGGAGGCGCACCGACCC
>NW_005278861.1:0-428 GCF_000412655.1 Myotis brandtii
GCGGCCTGTGCTCTAAGCCTTGGTCTCCGTTGTCTCTGCTTTGACTCCACAGCTAGGTTTTTCCACCCAGTGTCACCTGCTGTCTCAGACCAGGGCATCCATCGGCTTAACCCTCTGAAATGTCGGCACCTGCAGCCTGTCCTTTCCTATCCTCAGTCCGTCCCCACCAGGGGCGTCTTCTAACCTGTGGCACCAGCTGCAGTTATGCTCTCAGTCGGCCCTGTCTCCGTTATCATGTGACACAGCGATGGTACTTACAGGAACTTCCCAAGGAACTGGAATTAACGTGCAAGGTGAGCACAGGCCACCACTTGTTCAATCAAACAGGGGAGCACGAAGTGTAACATAATGCATTGCTCAAATCACCCCCTTCCCCATCCCCGCATCTGACCTGCCTAGCGCCCTGCTGGGACGGTCAGAGGAGAGGA
>NW_005278862.1:0-428 GCF_000412655.1 Myotis brandtii
GACAGCGCGGGGCAGATACACAGACACGCACGGACGGGCGGACACGAGCTGGAGACCGCTCTGCACAAACTCGCACTGACCACAGGCACACTCCCGGGCCAGGCAAACACACGGCTACCCAGGGCCCCACTCCGGCTGCTGACCGCAGGGGGTCGTATGCTCCTGTCCCCAAGCTCTGTAGGTGCTGGGGGCCCAGGGAGATGAGGCTGATCAGTTTTAGGGGTTCACTTACCCGGTGCGGGTACTCTCCACACTGACCCTGAGGGGAGGGGAAAGAGAGGAGGGTGTTAGGCACTGGCTGGTGGCTGTCCGTCAGGGACACCTCAGGGCTTGTACATACCACGCACACTCATCACCCACCAGACCCCCTCTAGTCCTGGACTGAGCTCTCTGAGGTGGGAGAACTAACCCCCCTCCCCTCCCCACCC
>NW_005278863.1:0-428 GCF_000412655.1 Myotis brandtii
ATTATTACTTTTGCTTTACAAATATAAACAATAAAAAATGCATCTTATGTTTTGTCATATACTTACCTTTCTTACTACTTTCATTTTTTTCTTTTTTGGTCTGTTTAAAAAATAGATTCTTTATTCTGGTGAAATACACATAATATGGCATTTACCATCTTAACCATTTTATGTGTACAGTTCAGTGGTACTAAATACATTTATAATGTTGTACAACCAGCACTATCATCCATTTCCATCACTTTTCATCTTATAAAACTAAAATTCTGTCCTCATTAAACAATGGTTTCCAATTCTCCTCTCCCCTGGCCTCAGCAAGCACAATTCTACTTTGTTTCTATTAATTTGATTACTGTAAATGCCTCATATGAGTGGAATCATACAATCTTGTCTTTTTAAAAAATTTTCTTTATTGATTAAGGTATTAC
>NW_005278864.1:0-428 GCF_000412655.1 Myotis brandtii
CCCAGAAAGCTGCTGTAAGCTGAGCACTCTTGTAAGAATATTAAGTATATGTATGGTTTTTCACGTCAAAATTCTCAAAACATTTAAACTTTAAATATTACTTTCCTACCTTAAGCATGGTGCTCCAAAACAAATAAAATTCTAATTAACTATATCCTAAAACATCATTACTTAATAAATATATAAAGAAATAAACTTGCATTTTTAACAGTTTTTCAAATCACTTTTAACATTGTTACCAGCAGGTACAAGCTAATTATCACTATTACAACTAGCTGCTGTCAAATTTTACCTATCTAAAGTACCTAAATACCAAAATTCTACATTTTGGAATTTATTTTAGTTCAAATTATCTTAATCAAACATTCACTAACACAAAACTTATTATAATTTAAAGTTATATGTATATATGTATATATATAATTTAA
>NW_005278865.1:0-428 GCF_000412655.1 Myotis brandtii
CATCTCTGAAATCAATAAAAATATTAAATAAATAAATAGATGGAGACCAGGAAAGGGGGGTCTCGCGCCTCCGGGCCTGTCCAGCCTCCATCTCCCCATCAGACGGAAGGGGCGCCTCAGCCATCGGTGCTCCTGAGGGTGGCGCCGGGTCTCAGGCTGTGTATGAACTGGCGGCAGCTGCGCCTCCCCGATCACCCGGAGGAGGGAGGGCAGCCACAGGCCCTGGGCGCGGGAGCGTGGGCCCACCGGGAGGACGGGGCCCAGGGCAAGCTGGACGTCTGTCCGTGCCCAGTGACCCTCAAGCCAGGGGCCAGGAGGAGGTTCTGGGACGTCGGCCCGGGCAGCCGTGAAGATAAGAGGCCTCAAGAACACGGGGCAGCCCCAGCCACTCGGCTCAGTGGATAGAGCGTCGGCCTGTGGACCGAAGG
>NW_005278866.1:0-428 GCF_000412655.1 Myotis brandtii
GCGAGAAAGAGCCAGGTTTCCTGACTCGGGTCTACTCTGCTTTCCTGCTTCGATAGGAAACAACTTCATCCACTGGGACTGAACCACTCCCTGCTTCTGCAGCACTGGCGACCGCACAAGCAAAGAAAGGGGAAAATTTGTTCTGGCATCCTTTCTTTTTGGTCTTGTGACACGGCCCTCTGCTACCACAATATGATTGCCTCTGTAAACTGTTCAGCTTGGCCAAGGCCGGAGTGTTCCATCCCTGGCCAGAGGCTAACACAGAGATCAGGGGCCTGGCCCAGGTTAAGTGTGCATGCAAGTGCTCCGCCCTCTGAAAAACAGACCATACCCAGCCGCATCCTACGAGCGCAGGCAGAGCTGACAAATTACAATTCGTAAGGAAATGCCCAGAGAGATGCAACAGCAATTTCATTAATCATTCCACT
>NW_005278867.1:0-428 GCF_000412655.1 Myotis brandtii
ATGTTGACATCAGTATGGTCATGTAAACCCTAAGTGCAGTCACGGGAAGTTCAAAGATGAAGAACTGAAACTCTCTTCTCTGATGCCTGAGGACAAGGGCACCCGGAGCCAGCCTGGGTGCAGGACACAGGAGGAGACAGAGAGAGGTGCTGACATGTTCGCAGGAAGATCAGAGCCTTCTCTAAAGACCAGGGAACGAACAGCAAGCTTTCCCTGGCGATTCCAGCACAGAAGGCAAGCGGAAGGGCCCAGGGCCCTCAATCTCCAACGTTTCCCACTAAGCCCTCTACCTCCCCTGGCCCCTTCCCAGGCTCAGGGCTGCAGAACATAGAGAAGAAAAGTATTTGCCCCCCAATCTCCATAAAATGCTATACGATATCTCCATGCAAAGCTGCTGCCCAAATAAGACTGGTTCTTAGCATCATTAG
>NW_005278868.1:0-428 GCF_000412655.1 Myotis brandtii
GCAAAAAAGAGCATAGCTTTCCAACAGGAGTGATGCTTTTCATGGAAGTAGTAAGAGCCAAAGCCATTCCTTCATATCACCCTAAATTAGTATAAAATTCAATTCATACCATCTTTTTTATCACAATCCCTCAATATCTAACCTTCTTTATTTTTCCAGATACAAACATAAACAAATACAAATGTTTGGTATATTAACAGATACCTTTTGACATTTGGGAAAAGAAAATATCAAAGTGTGATCTGCATTATGATCCTAGGTCTAACTACATTAATTTGTGCAAAAATTAGTTTTGAACAGCTCTATGCTGGGCAGTGTTCTAGGACCCACCAGACATTACTACAGAAGAAGCAAAAATGTTATTATACTAGAATTTACAGAGCAGACTGAGATGGATAATAAATAATCTATATATCTAAAAGACTAAG
>NW_005278869.1:0-428 GCF_000412655.1 Myotis brandtii
CCCTCAGCTCTCTCCCAGAGCCACACAAAGCAGTCTCTCTTCACATGACTCCCAGTGCACTCTGAGCCACCCTTTCTTCATAGGCCCAGGGTGAGTGGTGGGACCTTGTGTACCAGACCTTTAAGAGGGTTCCTGAGTTCCTAGCAGACTCCCACCTCTTCCGGGAGGGCAGAAGCCCTGCTGATTTTCACAGCCAGATGTCCTGTGAGCTCCTCTTCCAGGCTCTGGTTCTCAGGGCATTGTGATCATTTTCAGAAGATGACCAGGGAGAGTCTACTAGGGACCCAGGGTCTGCTTGAGATGGAGGAACAATTTTGAGAGTGGGTTCTTCTCATTCAGGAAATGTTTGTAATGCTGCAGAGACAGACATTCCAAATGCATCTTTCCTTCACAATCAAGCATTTTACCTGTCAAATTAGAAGGCATTT
>NW_005278870.1:0-428 GCF_000412655.1 Myotis brandtii
TCTCTCTCTCTCTCTCTCTCTCTCTCGGAGTTCCCACAGGGGGGGAAAAATGAGAACATCTTTTTTATTTGTTTGTTTTGTATACAATTAATATAGTTAATTGTATATAAATATACTGATGGATTATGGTAATTTAGTAAACCCTCTTTTGGACCAAATTTTATCCCACAAATCCCTACAAAATGAAACAGTATGTTGGTTCCTATCGTAACTAGAATATTATCAAGATAAAAAGATCTTGATAGTTAGCACTTTTTCTCCATCTTCATGTAGAAAACATAGTGTCTTTAATACTTTAATAGAAAGAACATAATTATTCAAAATAATTCAAGCAGTTGAGAAAATTACCACAAATTCCAAGAGTCATATACAGGAGTCCTTAAAATGTGGTGGACAGCATTACAGGCATCTCTTTATGTATATATAGA
>NW_005278871.1:0-428 GCF_000412655.1 Myotis brandtii
AGGCTGCTGCCTGGTGCGGGTTCAGGCTTGCTGACCGCGGACCATCAGCCCCGACAGCAGCCCAGCGCCTCCTTCCCGAGGCCCCGCTTCTGCCGAGGCGTGCAGCACCCCTGCCGCCTGGAACCCTGGACCGCAGGTCTCCAGTCCGTTCCTTCCGGGGTCCTCACCCTCCCTGGGCCAGCGGCTGCCCACACTGGGAGCCCCGAGCTCCCTCCCTGCATGGTCGTCCTGAGATCAGCGGCTGGACCCCCACTTTCCCCTCTCCCCTCCCCTCACCCCTCTCCTTCCTCCTTTGCTTCACCCACCCGTTTACCTTCCTAGCCAGTCCTTTCTTCCCAAATCTGATCGTACTCTTGAGACATTTGTAGATTTCTAATATTTCTGGTCATTGGAACATTTGATTTTACGTTTAAGTCCCTTTATCTGTT
>NW_005278872.1:0-428 GCF_000412655.1 Myotis brandtii
AAATCGTTCTGCAGATATTTTCCTTATGGTTTCTCGAGACTGTCTCATGGCTGCACTTTTTCTTTTTGAGAAAGAGAGAGAGCGAGAACAATGGATTTTTATCATTTTCAATGATCGCCCTAACTTTTCACAGATGCCATCCCGCCCACTTTCTACAGACCCTACTTCAGGATTGTCCGCTTTGACGTCTCGGCGATGGAAAAGAACGCTTCCAATTTGGTGAAGGCGGAGTTCAGAGTCTTCCGTCTACAGAACCCCAAAGCCAGGGTGCCCGAACAGCGGATCGAGCTGTACCAGGTAACCTTTGTCTGGGTTGTTGGCATGGACTACCAGCTTGAAGCCTGGGGGTAAAAGCCTTTGTATTCTCTTAGATTTTTCTGAGCTGATATAAACCATCCTATACATCTGCACGCATGATATAGACCAGC
>NW_005278873.1:0-428 GCF_000412655.1 Myotis brandtii
CTCTCTGACTTTTATCACTCATGATTAGTTTCACCTGTCTTATTACTTTGCATAAATGAGATCTATGTACGATTTTGTGTTTGGCTTCTTTCCCACAACATAATTTCTGTGAGTTATTCATGTTATTTAATGTATCTATAGTTCATTCTTTTTCATTGTTGAGGAGTTATACTCCATCATACAAATATACCACAATTTACTTATACATTCTCCCACTGATGAACATTCATTTTTGTTTATCTTGAGTAAATACTTTTGAGTGGATTTGGTGAGTCATAGTAGGTATAGGCTTAACTTCATAAGAAACTGCAAAACTTCTTGCTATGCACTTTTCACCTGTTCTGTGGACCTAACAACTTTTCCTCTGGCTAAATATTGCCTTACTAGTTATTGCTTCTTCCCAGGAATGAAACTGAGCAAAAATTGGG
>NW_005278874.1:0-428 GCF_000412655.1 Myotis brandtii
TTGGTCCGCAGGCTGACACTCTATCCACTGAGCCAGATCAGCTAGGGCCAGGTTAGCATTCTTTACAGTTACCGATTGGTCCCCCTGCCTTTTCAGTAGTGGTTGGTTTTACCATCCATCAGCAGATCTGAACAACCCTGCATGTATCTGGGAGCCTGTGAATGGTGTCAGAGCTGAAGGAGCGCGGAGAGCTGCTGGCTGTTCCTGTAGCAGGAGAAATAGCAGGGAAGGTCAGTGGAGAGAGCAGGAAGCATCTGGTCCCTAAAAGTGAGGGTGCAGGCGGTAGGAAGGTAATCAACCAGCAATACACTGGCAACCTCGACTTCAGCCTGCCTGCCGTGCTGAGGCCCTGGATGTGGGAGTGGGGATTAAAGCCTGTCTTCTGAGCTGTGTGTGAAGGGTTAACCCCTCTAGCACGACGGTAGGTG
>NW_005278875.1:0-428 GCF_000412655.1 Myotis brandtii
GTGGTATCTCATTGTGGTTTTGATTTGCATTTCCCTATTAGCTAGTAAAGTTGGGCATCTTTTTATATATCTGTTGGCCAATTGTGTGTCTTCTTGGGAGAACTAATACATTCCTATTGATTGATATCATTTCATTATTTTCTCCAACTTTTATTATTGCAAAAAATTTCAAACCTACAATAGTGTAGAAAGAGTAGTACAATAACTACCTGCATGCCATTCATTTTGATTTCAATATTATAAATTTTCCCCTCATGCTCTCTCTCCCTGCATATTTACCCCAAAATCATTTGAAAGTAAACTGCAGACTTTGTGACATTTCAACTTAAAATACTTCACTATCTCCTAAGAATAAAAATAGTCTCCTACAGATCACATTATAATATTTAGAAAAAGAATAATCCTATCTAATAAAAGAGAAACATGGT
>NW_005278876.1:0-428 GCF_000412655.1 Myotis brandtii
AAGGGGACATCTGTAATACTTTCAACAGTAAAGATTTAAAAAAAGACAAAAATTTTACACATTGCTTTCAAACACTGCCCTTTAGCCATACTCAAAGAACTAAATAGAATCAAATAAAATGGAAGTACAAACATAATTGGGAAATCAAAACTTCTGCAATCTTTTGACATCCCACTTTCACTCTTCCTCATTGTATATTCTAGATCACTAATCTGACTCCATTTTAGAGTAGGGTGATACCTTTTTACCGTTGTAGAGGTCATTCCACTGTGTTGCCTGAGGATCCCAAGTTGAAAATCAAACTTACTTCTGTCCCTGTGCTGTTCTAGTCATTCTGCCCTTATTTTCTATTCTAGCTGGCATGTGCTTGGACACTCTCAGACCTGTGAAGTGTGACTATAGCCAGGGAAGACTGCTCATTTCATTGA
>NW_005278877.1:0-428 GCF_000412655.1 Myotis brandtii
CAGGTCAAATCAGGTAAAGGAGGGAGGATGAGAGAGAGAGGAAGTACTGGGTGCGGGTGACTGTCATCCCTGAGGACTGGAAAGCCAGAGCAGGCTGCAGGTAGGGGGAGGAGTGAGGGGGCGAGGAGGGGTAGCTGGTGGAGAGAGGAAGAGTTTAGGCCATGAGCTGTCATATGATGGTGGGCAGCTGAGGAAAACTCCCATGTGGGGGCCTCTCCCAGGGGCCAGGCTCCTTAGTCTGGCTGTCTCCCCGTCAAACCCACAGGGAGCTTTCAATTCCCTTTGCTACCTGAGCAGCCTGAGGCTCAGAGAGGAGGCTCAGGGAGGAATGGGCACCCAGATTGGCACCCCAAACCCCATGTTCTGTCCTGCTGCTGCAGAGCAGGATCCCCCGTCAGCATGGCCATCAGCACCTTCCGTGCCCCTCC
>NW_005278878.1:0-428 GCF_000412655.1 Myotis brandtii
TACTCAGTCTGATGGCTCTCCCAGCCTCCTCTGGCTCCTTCCCTGTTTTCTCCTCACAGGTGTTCCTCCAATAACTCTCTTGCACCTCAAGTCCAGGTTGGTGTCTGCTTCTTAGAGGACCAGACTAACCCACATATTGAAGACTCAGAGAAGTCCTACAGGTAAGAAATTTGTTTAATTTCAAACTCAACATTTCTCACCCAGTTTACTAAATAACACGCCTTCTTTTTGTGGAATACTCATTAGAAGTTGGGGGAACTCGGTTTGAGAAATGCCATTGAATTAGAAGGAAAACTGAAACAACAATCAGAAAATTTGTGTTCTGGTTCTTGAAACTCTGTTCATAAAAATACCTAATATGTGTATAACATTTCTATCACAGGCATAATTCTGAAATGGCCCTTAAAATCCCAGGTCCCTGGTGTACA
>NW_005278879.1:0-428 GCF_000412655.1 Myotis brandtii
AAAAAAAGAATCTGAAGACAGGATGTGAGTAAACACTATGTATGGAACATGCAAGTGTGCTTCTATCTTGGAAATGAAATGGGACAGGCAGGACATCCACTCATTCCACACACACCCCTTGAACCCCTACTGTATGCTGGGGTAGGGAGACAGAGAAGGTGGAAGAGATGTGCACTCCTCCCCCAATTCCTGTCCCAGGCCCTGCCTGCTCTTGTTCTATTCCAAGTGGCTTCTAAGGTAAAAACACAACATGGGGCATTTTCTCACATCTTGTCTCTAGATTGATTCATTTGTTCACCAAATTGCTTTTGAGCCCCAAATTGTGCAGGCCCAGAGGGGTGGTAAGGAGGCAGCGGAAGCTCTTCCTGCTTTGTGGAGCTGAGAGATGAGTCGGGGAGATTAACTAAACATCTGAACAAATAATAATA
>NW_005278880.1:0-428 GCF_000412655.1 Myotis brandtii
CACAGGAGCCTCCTTTCTGCCCTTCAAACATACCAAGCTCATAGCTATTCTAGGGTCTTTGCATTTGCTGGTCTTTGGCCTGAAGTGCTCTTCTCCAGATACTTTTAGGCCTGTCTCCTCATATTTCATGTCTTAACTCTAAAGTCCCCTCACCGGAAAGTCTTCTCTGAGCAATGTGGAGACACATCACCAAATACAATCCACTGTCACCCTCTTACCACATGATACAATTTTAGTTTCTTCATAGTGTGCATCAGCCCTCTGTATCAGCAATTTGTTTATTTGTCTATATTTGTTACATGTTCCTTCATGAAATATAAGCTCCCCTGTGGTGTTCAAAATTATATTTTCAGCATCTAAAACAATATCAAGTATATGTTCAATGAACATTTCTTGGTTGATTGAAAAGTGGAAGCAACACATAAAGA
>NW_005278881.1:0-428 GCF_000412655.1 Myotis brandtii
ACAGGGGAACCATCAGATCTAAGAAGAGGGGGCAAGTGGAAGCGTTGCCATGTGGAATTGGTTCAGGTGGCTGGAGAGAGGAGATGACCAAATCATTGTGTAGTCAAGAGCACTGGCTCAGAAATCATCTACATTTAGCCCTTTTTCTTACACTTAGTTTGATCTTGGATGAGGTTCTTCATCTTCCCAAACCTCATTTTCTTCCTCTTATGAACAATAGATGGGACCTCCAAGAATTTCTGTGGGGCTTACATGAGATTTTTACATAAAGGAACTTGCACCATGTCTGCTGTTTACTACGTAAATGGAAGTGATAGCTATTGCTATGCTGTGGAGGCAACTCCCTGCCTTCTGCAGGACATGCCTGAGAAGAGGGGCAGGGCAAGGAAGGAAGGCAGGAGGCATGGATGGGTCCTGCCAGGAGGAGT
>NW_005278882.1:0-428 GCF_000412655.1 Myotis brandtii
ACTGCATTTATTACTTATTTACTTTTTGATGCTTAAAATGCAATTACACCTGATCACTTTCTGCATTTGATTGGCATTAATAGAATGGTTCAGAAAGAAAAAATCACTAGCAGAGGTTGTTTCCCATTCCACCTTCAAAGAGAAAATGCAACTCTAGCCAGTGTGGCTCATTTGGTTGGAGTGTTGGCTCATAAACCAAAACTTCATGGGTTCAATGCCCAATCAGGGCACATGCCTTGGTTGTGGGTTTGATCCCTGGTCAGGGAGTGTTCAGGAGACAAACTATCGATAACTCTCTCACATCAATGTATGCTTCACTTGTCCAGGGACTCTCACTGGGGTCATTCAGTTCCATCAAAACAGCCTGATGATGTACATTTTACATTCTCTTCAGAAGCAAGCACAGGACCATGTAGTTTTAATTTGTT
>NW_005278883.1:0-428 GCF_000412655.1 Myotis brandtii
GGCCTGAGAACCAGGAGAACTGATAGTGTAAGTTCCAGTCTGAAAACCATCAGTCTTCACACCCAAGAAGAGCCAGTATTTCCATTCAAGTCCCCAGGCAGGAAAGGACTGATATCCCAGCTCAACACAGTCAGGCAGGAGGCAGTCCTTTTACTGCCGGCCTTCAACTGATTGGATGAGGCCCACCCACATTTGGGAGGGCAATCTCCTTTACTCAGTCTATTGACTCAAATGTTAATCTCACCCAAAAATACTCTCATAGGCATCCCAGTGGCCCAGTCAAGTTGACACATAAAAATAACCATGACAGAAGCCATTTCGGTTCACCCCAGATACAATGGCAATGGTAATTTTCCCATTTGTTGGGCTTTTGGTATTGTAATATCCAACCCAATTACAGTCCAAACTCATGTGCTGTCCTAGCACTA
>NW_005278884.1:0-428 GCF_000412655.1 Myotis brandtii
GCCCTGACCAGAAATCAAATGGGATACCTCTTGGTTCCTGGGTGGACACTCAATCACTGAGTCACACTGGCCGAGCTCTACTTGAAATATTTTAAAAATGGTTTTTAATAACTTAATAAGTATATCTTAATGGAGAAAGGAGTATTTCCAGCCACTGTAGTTTCTTTTGCTTACCCTCTCACTTTATTAAAAGAATTTCCTCCCTTTCAGCATTTGACTTTAGGAGCCAGAGCTAATGAAAATCTATGATCATGACACAAGATGCCCTCAGTAAACTCCTTGTGCATAGATAATCAGGCTTTGATGGTGAGAATCTCCCTGAGTCTTCTATACTACCTACATAAAATTTAAAATTCAAATTTGAACTGAGGACATTAAACTCAAGCGAAGCAATATATCAATACAAGGCTCAGACCACTGAGTTATCA
>NW_005278885.1:0-428 GCF_000412655.1 Myotis brandtii
AATACACAAATAAATTAATTTGGACAAAGTCACTGACAATTTACAAATTAAAGCTGGAAACAGAATGTTACTAATTATTGGTGCAACCACTAAAATGTGGGTAGAAAATTTTCTCTTTAAAAAATGTAATGATATAACTTAGAAGTATTAAGCATCATGTTTTGCTTTTTTGTACTAAATAATTGTTTTATGTTTAATAATTCCTTATTTATATTTACTAACATGAATATGTATACAAAGTTCAATATAAGAAAATTTTCCTTGGATTTCTTTTCTGGCTAATAGGATTGTTTCATTTAATGATTATCACTAAACATACTTGGTGTGTAGAAGGGGGGTCTGATCCACTCCACTGTATGTGTCTAATCTACTAGACACAAGGCTGCCATACTCCATAATATGGAGAGTCAGGGGCAGATCATGGGGGT
>NW_005278886.1:0-428 GCF_000412655.1 Myotis brandtii
AAGGACAGCTCGGCCTGAGGGAGGGGAAGGGGGAGGAGGAGGTGGGGGGGGCCAGTTTAAGGACCATCCTGGCTGCGGAAGACAACGCTCAGGCCTGTCCGTCTCACGCCTCAAACCGTGGAAAAGCGGCGCCGAGTGTCAAGGTGAGCTGTGCATCTGGATGGACATCTGCACATCAGCAGCGACAGAGGCTCCGTGAGAATCAGCGGCCCCTCTGGCTCCCGCCCTGCCCCTCCGGCTCCGCCTGCCGGCCCTCACCCCGGAGAACACGCCCCCTCTTTGCCAGCCCTCGACTGATCAAGTTCCTGCAGGAGCTGAAGGCCAATCTGAACAGCCACACATTTTCCCTCCCCAACCTTCCCCAGCGCTGGTTTCACAAAACTAGAGTCCCTTCCTCTCTCACCTCTCCCCACGCCCTGGACCTCACT
>NW_005278887.1:0-428 GCF_000412655.1 Myotis brandtii
TCAGGACCCGGCTGCATGTCCTCTGTGCCCTCCGGGGCCAGCGCCGTCTGACCCGCAGAGGTTTCCTGGACACACCACGGCCTCAGGAATCTCATGAGCAGTTGGCACACCCATC
Organism: Myotis brandtii; assembly: GCF_000412655.1. Taxonomy (NCBI): domain Eukaryota; kingdom Metazoa; phylum Chordata; class Mammalia; order Chiroptera; family Vespertilionidae; genus Myotis; species Myotis brandtii. Next base: position 116 of record NW_005278887.1, read on the forward strand.
ATGCCCCTGGCCAGGTGGGAAAGGTCGAGAAAGGGGAGCGGAGGGGTCTTTGAGGACCCCAGGCAGTGCTCCATGATAGTCTTGAAAGTCGCCTTCCCTTCTCTTCTCTTTGATTCCCAGCGGAGGAAGGACTCGGCCCAGCAACTTCCCTCGCACAGGCCGAGACCTGCAGCTGGCAGGCTGGCTACCATCCCCACCCTCCTCACGCCTCTTATTAAGGCAAATGTACTGAGGTATAATCTACACACAGTGAAATCCACTCCTTTTCCACGCGCAGACTGGCAAACGTGTGCAGATGGACCACCACCACGTA
>NW_005278888.1:0-428 GCF_000412655.1 Myotis brandtii
TAGTATCCAATCAGAGTTGTTTAGTATATATATATATACTTTTTGTAAAATTAATAACTCTCGCGGGGGAAATGTTACCACATGTCAACTATTAAGTTTAATGACTACTCCAAGATAATAAAAGCAATACTAATGTCAGAAAACATCAAATTCTAAAAGACATTATATAAAATAAATCAACTTTCTTTTTCAGAAGATCACTTTTATTTACATGTGATGTTTTAATGTTTTTATGCTTTGTAATAACCCAGTATCTAGTCTAAAAGTCAGCATGATTTGAAATAAGGTGTTTTATTTCATTTTGGTGTTGTTAAAATATTATTTCTAGTTAAGAAAACCTCCATGTTAATCTTATTACCTTTTCATCTTGATTTGCCTGATTGGCAGATTCTTAGAGGTTAATGGCTATAATTATGTGCTTGAACAGC
>NW_005278889.1:0-428 GCF_000412655.1 Myotis brandtii
GAACATAGAACTTATGATGTTTCATTGCTCTTTTAATAAGTACTCATATATTAAGATGTTGAAATAATGGCACAGAACTAGTACTCATATTAACCTAGTTAAAGCCCTTTGCAATTTTGGGAGAAAATCAAATAAAACGTCACAACTATGGATATCCAGTATCTTCATGTATTGCATGTCTGGTGGGAATTTAAATCAGTCATATCTTTCAATTGATGTATTTTTAAAATTTCTTACAGATGTAAAATTTTAAAAAAAGAACTTAAAATGAAGTAAATGTAAGCTAATTTATCACTCTATCAAAAATATGTAATTGTGTGCCCTAGTTTTTATTATGGAAATGTATATCAACATTCTTTGGAAACTTTGCCTATAAACATTTTTATATGCGATCTCAATTTTTTCTCTAGGTACCTGTTAAGGAATTG
>NW_005278890.1:0-428 GCF_000412655.1 Myotis brandtii
AAAAAGTGGGTCAGAGACTTGACTTTTTGATTAAGTGGGGAAAGTAGCACTAAGAAGAAAGAAAAACATTTGATGGGCTTACAAATGTGAGAAGCTAATGTCTAAGCAAATAACTTCAAGGTCTAGTATTCCAATCAGTTGAATACTAGATGAATGTTGAAGTTGCCAGATGGCTGTTTTGGAGGAGTGTATAGCAGTTGGAGAGACTAGAACAAAAATGAGAAATGACTATCACAAAACCAAAAGAACATATAGCCAGAATATAAAAACATTCCCCTTCACAGGCTACCTATGGTTATCCTTTGATTACACTCATTCTGGTGGGTAATTTCTGCAAAGATTTGTTAGTGTATCAAATTCGGTTTTCACTTGTCATCATGTCTCCATTCTAAAACTCAATGAAACGTCTTTGCAAATGAACCACTCCC
>NW_005278891.1:0-428 GCF_000412655.1 Myotis brandtii
CCCTCTTTACAGAAATGAAAACTGCTCATTTAAGATACGAGCAGTTTTCATTTATTTATTGCTCAAGTGACATAATTGCTCATTCAGCTGCTGGTAAGCAAGGTGAGGTGATACAATCAGTTAACAGGACCCTTGAAAGTTCTGATATTCTGCAGCCAGTGCAATATGATTATCACAAGTGATAGTAAAACATAAGTCATAAGACAAAGATTATACTATCATCAAAGCCAAAACATTTCAGGAGAACAATACACTCTGAGTCATTTTCTTTCTCTGAGGCATCTGTCCAATTCCTTTAGCCTAGGAAAGGGAAGCATTTTTCCTAATTACAATAATACACTGATACTAGGATGAAAAGCAGCCTTGTGGCTTCATCTTAGACATCGATATAACAGATGCCGTGTGTGTGTGTGTGTGTGTGTGTGTGT
>NW_005278892.1:0-428 GCF_000412655.1 Myotis brandtii
ATGTATCCTCTGGACTTTGTTATGGGGACACATACCGGATGAAGTGTCTGGTCCCGAACGGGCCCCAGTCCAGGCATCCAGGGCCGCTGTGGACAGAGGATGCGCAGAAACACCGAACGCAGCGATTCTCGGTGTTTGCGGTTCCACTGCTTCAGCAGCAGCAGCGCCTGGACCAGAACTAACGCAGCCCCGGAGTCGCAAACATCAAGAACCGTTCCTTCGGTTCGGTGTTTGTGCGCATCTCTCTCAATAGCTGCCCTCGATTCCTCGACTGCTGGGCGTTGGGTCCCCTCAACTTTAACTTTTCTGTGTCCCCATAAAAAGCCTCGTGGAGACATGTTCTTCGTTCAAATCTTACAGTCTTCACCCATTTCTTCAAATCTGTTCAACCTGAAAAGAAGTGAAAATTAAGTGCGTTATCAGCTGTT
>NW_005278893.1:0-428 GCF_000412655.1 Myotis brandtii
TTTATATACTCTCCACCCCCAGCATGGGCTCAATCTGTCTTTTACTGTCAAGACTGAGAAATGTGCAACACTTTTCAAAAGTCCAAGGTAGTGTCTCCGTGATGCCAAACTACTCATTTAATTTGGCTGAAAACCTACCAATTTAATTTTTCAAACCAAACAACTGCCACCATCAAGCCCGATCAGACGGATTCCGATGTCGAATTGATTTGTCATCACAGACAAACTGAGAGGCCTGGGTCACACATTTTTGAAATCAGGCTAAGGATCGGCCAAGCGGCAGAAGTGCCTCCTTTAAGTTCAGACTTCATGGACACATGAAAACTGCTGACAATCTGGTTTTAAAGTCTTGGACTTCGCTCAAATGCCATTGCTGATTTCTTCAATAATGTAGAAAGCCGCATTGAAGATTCAGAGGTTGTTTTTTT
>NW_005278894.1:0-428 GCF_000412655.1 Myotis brandtii
TCTCTCTCTCTCTCTCTCTCTCTCTCTCTCTACTTCCCTCTCCTCTCCCCCTCTCTCCCTAAAGCTCCATTCTGACTTAGATAAGGGAGAGGGCACTGTTAAATACACCCTCTCTGGAGATGGCGCTGGCACCGTTTTCACCATTGATGAAACTACAGGGGACATTCATGCAATAAGGAGCCTGGATAGAGAAGAAAAACCTTTCTACACGCTTCGTGCTCAGGCTGTGGACATAGAAACCAGGAAGCCCCTGGAGCCTGAATCAGAATTCATCATCAAAGTGCAGGATATTAATGATAATGAGCCAAAGTTTTTGGATGGACCATATGTTGCTAGTGTCCCAGAAATGTCTCCTGTGGGTGAGTAAGCAAACCAAAATTCTATCAGATGCTACAAGACCTTTTCACATTTATTTTCTGCAGGTTGAC
>NW_005278895.1:0-428 GCF_000412655.1 Myotis brandtii
ACACACACACACACACACACACATCAATGTACCTCTACATCAACAAGCTACAGTTGAAAAATCAAATGATTATATCAATTATGACAGAAAAAGCATTTGACAAAATCCATACTAAAAACCCTCTCAAAAGTAGGAATACGGCAACTTCCTCAGCTTGATAAAGAACATCGCGTGAAAACTAAAGCCACATTACACTTATTTGTGAGAAATGGATGCTTTCTGCTTAAGACCAGCCACAAAGCAAGGTGCCCTCTGCCATTCAGCACTTCCGGAAGCTAATCATACTCGTCAGACTGCTGACACCCCTGTGTCAAAGTTGATTTTATTTCATATTAGCGTGGTCACTCCAGCCTTCTTATTTCTCTCCTGGCACGGCCCATCTTTCCGTCCACGGACTTTCCCGACTTTTCTAGCATCTATATTTGCCA
>NW_005278896.1:0-428 GCF_000412655.1 Myotis brandtii
TTGACACTCAACCACTGAGCCACACCAGCTGGGCGCTGCTAAAGTTTTTAATGCTTTCTGAAAAGGTTCGCTTGTGGGTTTACAACCATAAAGCAAATACAGAATGTGGAAAGGTGATTCTTCTATCTGAATTTTTCCCCTGGACTTAAAACATCTGCCTTTTCACCTTTTGGGGCTTGAGACAGACCAAGATGCCCACATGGAAAGTTTCCTGTGTTGAAGCCAGCTGCGGTTTAGAGCTGAAGAAACACAGCCGATTGAATATTACCTCTTAGATTGAAAGCCAAAAGGAGATCTGTGTGCACTGATTTATTTCTTGGACTAAAACAAGCAGTCTGGGCATTAGGGATCTTAGAACGCCGGCCATGCCAATCATGAATCAAATGTGCAAGGTCAGCAAAGAGCAGGGAGCTAAGTAGAGGCTTTCG
>NW_005278897.1:0-428 GCF_000412655.1 Myotis brandtii
TGCGAGGGCTGAGCCCCTTGCATGAAATTTCGTGCATCGGGCCTCTAGTTAGAATATAATAACTTTGTAAAATATTTCATGCAAAGGAATTTTGAATTTCATTTAAAACCCACTTCCCAAGTGTTAACATGCAAAATGCAGTCTAGAGTAAAAACATGCTTTGCAGAAAATTCAGGTGATATGTACAGAATTACTGGCTTATAAAAACTAAATGTCCCCTTGAGGTGAGAATACATTTACAGTAAATTATCCTCTGCAGAAAGGAAGTTATTACATCCTGATGGATATTCAAAAAGAAGAGCTTACAACCTTTCCTGGTGACCCGTCTTTATAATACTGTGATGTAGAAGTCAGAAGATCGAGTTTTAATCAAAGCTATGGTTACTCCTTACTGGAGGTATGACCCAGAACAAAGAATTTCTCCAGTC
>NW_005278898.1:0-428 GCF_000412655.1 Myotis brandtii
ATGCTGACACGCCGAGCTCAAAAGTTTCGCCATCACTTTCCTAGAGAAACAGGATTGGGGACTTTGATCCTAACTGTCCAGCCCTTGAACTCTCTGCAAAAAAAGAGGGGACCAAGGCTGCCTCCGCACCCGGGGGAGAGAGCAGGAAGCTCACATCAACATAGGAGCTGAAGGCACATGGCCCTGCTTAGGACACTGGCTGTCACAAGAAGAGGTGAATTTTATTTTTTATTTGAAAAATATGTTTCAAACAATAAATAAAAATCATGTATTAGCTCACCATATCTTTTAAAATTATTAAAATAGGAAGTAAAACTCTTTTTCTCTATCCTAACATGAATTCTCCCCTTTGCCATGATTATCATTGTCCATCCTTCCTAACATTGTCCATCCTTCCTGACATTTCCTGTCTGTAGACTAAAGATAGA
>NW_005278899.1:0-428 GCF_000412655.1 Myotis brandtii
TCAACCAACTGAGCCACACCGGCCAGGGCTGAGTTTGCGATTTTTGATGTAAAACAACCTTACTTTAAGTGAGCAGGAAAACAATTAGTAAAGACCTTTCAGAATTCCACAAAATGACATGTAAAAATAAGTGGGAACCTAAAAATGTACAGAACGAAAAAGGAGAATAGCAAATCATTTTTGAAGCAACATATAATTAACCTTGGAACATGGTTTACATAGCTGGAGAGCCATTCATCGCTGGGTGTGTTTAACAAAGCACACATAAAACGATATTTATAGACACCCATCCAAGAAGCCACACAAGGGCATTGTCAAGAACACCAAGTGGCTTGGAGCCTGACTCCAGCAGCGCCGTCTACACAGCCATCAGTGCCCTTGGCGCAGAGCGGGCCAGTGTGGCCAGGTGTGCCCCTCACCTCCAGCTC
>NW_005278900.1:0-428 GCF_000412655.1 Myotis brandtii
GCTCTGTTCACTGAGCCAAACCGGCTAGGGCAGGACAAAAACTTTATATAAATTTTACTGTTGAAAACAGAAATTAAATCCAATATGATTAGATTCCATTGTGACTGACAGACAAAAAAATTCTCAAAAACAGGGTCTATTTCTCTTTTAAGTACCTGAAGTATGTTTGGTGCCCATAGTGTGAAGGATCCAGGCTTCTGCCACTCTGTTATGCCCCAGGCATACTTCTTTTCTAATCTGCACTTCAGGATCCGAATTGGTTGCTATACCTCCATCCATCACACCCACATTCAATCCAGCAAGAGGTAGGAAAGGGAAGAAAAAGGGCGCATTCCTTCAGTTCAAAACACTTCCCAGAAGCCATATGTTCTCTTTCCATGTCCTGGCCAGAAATGAGTAAACTGACAACACCTAGCAATAGGGGAGGT
>NW_005278901.1:0-428 GCF_000412655.1 Myotis brandtii
CATGCCTATAATATTTGGCCTTCCCTTTGTTCCTTTCCTGTTATTAAAAACTAAGTTAATTACAACAGTATCATGACCACTACCACCACAATAATAATAATTACATAGCTGTATCTACTAATATTCCAAACAAGGGAACACACACCAGTTAAGACATGTACTGAGTAAGTTGCTGAGGTGGATAAGAAGGGGGTGGGGGGATCATGGTAATTGTTCTAGGTAAGTGTGGAAACTAGCACATTAATAAAATGAAATGACTTGATATGGCTGTACTGTCCTTTAGTCATGGAGGTATCTTTAGTTTGGTTTAGTAAGTGAATGTTTGTTCATTCATACCATTCATATCCATGGCATTTTCTCAGTTTCAGCTGTTTAGAGCCAGTTATAATAAAATCCAACAGTCAGTTTTGTTGTATTTTAGAGAAATG
>NW_005278902.1:0-428 GCF_000412655.1 Myotis brandtii
CCATGACACCTGCACTTTCTCACTGATGTAGGAATTCTTCCCTAAAACGAGCCCCAGCAGAGGCTGCGTGTCTGCAGTCACCACAGGTCAGCCAGGGGAAAACAGAACGTCCATGTCTGTGTGGGGGTTGTTGTTTGGGTCAGTGTGTAACATACACATTATAATCATTCTGTGATACATGCATAGAACTAACAAATACATTCACACACACTGTGGCGCTCACCAGCTTCTAGCCATGGGGTCACAGACTCAAAAACACAGAGTTGCTGCCTCCATGAAGGCTCTCGTCAGTGTCGCTGGTATTCCCCTCCCCCACCCACAATGAGCCCAGCTCTCAGTAATTACTCTTGTGCGGTCAGTAAGTGGGATTGGATAGAAGGAGAACACCTGTGGGGCATTTTCACCCTCTGGGACACATGCTACTTACT
>NW_005278903.1:0-428 GCF_000412655.1 Myotis brandtii
TTAAAGTTACCATTATTACTGGCTTTGGGCCTAAAACATTGTAAATTCATGACATACTGTCATTTTAAAACCTGGAGAGGCTTTATGATGGATGATTTTGCTTCGAGAGAAAAGGTAATGATGAGCCAGCTTATCCTATTTAGATAATATGACTGTGATCCAAGAGAAGCTAGACCAGCAAGTCAAATTAAGGCCTTACAGAAATGAACACAAGTGGTAATGTTACTGAAAACCCCAACCCCCGGATCTGTTATTAGAGGTGAAAGCTAAGCTGTGTTTCAGAACTGACTACACTCTCTGCAGCATGACATCCTAAGGGGGATGCGTGTCACTGTTTCTTCCAGAAAAAATACCCGAGTGAATCAATCTATATAAAACTATTAATAGCAATTATCTGTTGAGGGCCGCTGGCAAAACACTCGGGCATC
>NW_005278904.1:0-428 GCF_000412655.1 Myotis brandtii
TAGCTCAATCATGCAAAATTTTGGTGGACACATGTCTTTTGTAAAACCTCTAGTTGTGGAGGCCAAGATTCAGACTTATGTTTGAACTGTGTGAGCTAGTAAGTGTGTGAACGCTGAGGATCCAAAATACTCAGTCACCTACCTCATTCTCATTAAGGTACGGTGAGTAACTGCCGTGGGTCTTGCTATCCTTAGTTAGCAAATCAACAATTACTACTGACTGTGTGTGCCAGATGCAGGGTTCAAGACTTCCTGTATTATCCCATTTACCTCTCACCAAGAAACTCTATGAGGGAAGTACTATTATTATTCCCATTTTAGAGCACAGGAAACTGAGGCTTAGAGAAGGTGGTGGATCTGAGAAGCCACCCGGGTTCTCTGTCCTCTTAGCTCATGCTCTTCACCAGGACATTATGCTCTTTATAAAC
>NW_005278905.1:0-428 GCF_000412655.1 Myotis brandtii
CCTGCAGGGGGCCGACTCAGCCCCATGGTCACAGCTGCCTTCGAGAAGGAACTAGTGTTGTTCCATATTGGGTTGATATTATTTACCAAGCAAGCTGTCATTTCAGAGCAACAGAGGTTTGACAGACTTGAAAAGAAAAAAAAGTCTGAGATGAACACAAATAAATGTTTTCCTACCACAATATTGACTTTTCACCACTAAACATGTTCTATAATCTGTGGGCTTTTTAAATTCATTGCAGTTATTTCATTGTCATTTAGAAGTGTACTGTGGGAGAAGGTGGAGACAGAAAAAATGAAAAGATATATATGGTTCCTACTTCTGAGCCACCCACATTCCCGCTCCTGGGAATAGAATCCATACGTAGGCTCTGTCAACGGAGATTGTTACACAGAATTTTTTTTTTTGTTAATCCTCACCTGAGGATA
>NW_005278906.1:0-428 GCF_000412655.1 Myotis brandtii
GGGGGAGTAGATTCTCGTGTGCATTTAGAAACTTATCTAGAAAAGAATCTGAGAAAGGTGGATTTTAGCTTTCCAGGAAAACACGCTAGAATCTTGGACTGGAATCTGACTGCCAACTTACCAAATAAATATACCATGTTTCATGATATCTGTCTTCTTTCTTCAAAGATCCATAGATCTGTCTAATCTTATCTTAGTGTGATAGGGAAGAGTATGCGACAAACACGTCTAATTGCTCTTTTGTAATAACTTTTCAAATATTTGGCCCTCTCAAGTTTCTCTTTGCTCATACTCAATTACTCTCATTGCTTCTCATACTATATTTCCTCAACATTTTATTTATTCAAATCTGAATCCTTATAGCTTATCGATAATATTCATCTTAAATGGCAGAACCAAAATTTAAATACAATCTTCTGGGGGAAAAA
>NW_005278907.1:0-428 GCF_000412655.1 Myotis brandtii
TCTCTCTCTCTCTCTCTCTCTCTCTCTCCTCTTTTGGGAAATCTAAGTTAGAAAAACACTCTCTACCTGCTACGTTTCTGTGACATGTCTCCGGGGCAGGGAAGGGGGGTGAGGCAGCTGCAGGTGCTCTCTGCCGAGTTGCCTGAGTACTTGGCAACCTTCCCACCTCCTCCACTGTCCTCTTTGTCCTGTGCTTCGGAGCCAGCCAGGTGTGTGACACACGCTGCCCTCCAGGCTCCGTCTCTTACTAGGATGTGGTTTTGTGTTCTGTGGTCCTGGTTTCAGTTGAAGAGCCTTATGAACGTGTGTGCATGAGGAAATGAGAGAAGTCCTGCCAAATATGCCACTTGTCAGCTCCTGGCCTGGGGGACAGTCTGTACTTGGAATTGCTGGATGAATTCTCAGGTCATTCAGATGTTCCCCAAGTT
>NW_005278908.1:0-428 GCF_000412655.1 Myotis brandtii
GGGGGGGTTACCTATATTTTATATTTTTAAATAGTAATAACATGTTTAAATGATCACTGCGTACAGGGGTTTGATTTAATGTCATCTATTATTAATGTATAGAAATACTATGGAAATTTATGACGAGTGACTTCAGTGTTAATATTTTTGCAGGTGGAGTAATATTAAATGGTGAAGGGACAGCCACCGATACTCAGGAAATTTTGGCAAATAAAGGTGAATAGTAACTCTAAGTGCTTATTGTTTAAAATAAATTGGTCTTCTTTTTTGAGAGGAGATCTTTTTAGAGGTGTACAGTAGTTATATTGACATTTCAAACTTGAGTTAAAATGGTATTAACATAATAGTCCCATTCGCTATAAACATACTTATATGATCCTATGCAATTTTGTTCATCTGAAATTAGTGTAATCCGGTAGTTCAGTTTG
>NW_005278909.1:0-428 GCF_000412655.1 Myotis brandtii
TTTTACTCAACAACTGCCTGCCTAGTTAATCAATCTGGACTCTCCCTTAGATGCTGGTGCCTGAGGGTCACTCCCCGACTGACGTTCACCCCTCCCTCCTCTTCTCCATGGAGTTGTAGTAAGAGACGGAGAGACATTTGAAAGGAAAGTTTGCTCCTTCCTGGCGAGTTTCCCAAGCCCCGTCGAAGGGGGTCGGTGCCCTTCCTCAGACCCTCCCAGGGCTCAGTGCGCACAGGCAGGAGGCAGGGCCCAGCCGTGCAGTCTCCATCCGGGCTCTGCCCTCAGAGAGTAGGAGAGACGGCACAGAGGTGACCTGGCAGGCCTCAACCTGCTCCTGAAAACGCCCCCCACGGAGATGGCGGCAGCCACTGTAGCTGGCGCAGACCCAGGCTGAGCACAGGACACGGGGCAGGGCTGCTGGACTCTGC
>NW_005278910.1:0-428 GCF_000412655.1 Myotis brandtii
ATGATAATGGTCTCAGTCATCTAGAAACATTTACATCGGCTGCAAATGATAGTCCACATTTCACAAATTTCACAGAGATTTCCCTGGAACTTCAGACATCTGAGACCCAAAACCTTGTTTATCTTGTATTGCATTGTCAGCCCAGGACTCTTACTAAGTCTGACGTAAAGTAGGACATCAAATAATTGCTGAAAAAAACACAACTTAATTACCTTTCAAATTGATTAAAATCTTAGCTGCCCGGAGGGTCTTTTGGACGTTTGCAATAAACTGCAAGCTTTGTCTCACCTTCCTCAGTTTCTTCTCTAAAAATGTTCTACATATAAAAATTGCATCCACCTTAGTTATATTATCATAGAAAGAAATGTGTTTATATCTGGCTGGTGTGGCTCCAGTGATTGAGCGTCGACCTATGAACCAGGAGGTCA
>NW_005278911.1:0-428 GCF_000412655.1 Myotis brandtii
GTACCCTTCTCTCCTTTAAAAATATCCTCCACCTAGACCACATAACCACATCTTTGCTTTATTGATATTAATAAACTTTGCACTAGATAGTTTATTATGTCAATTTCATAAATAGAATGATGAGATCTACCCAAAACCAGTTAAAAATAAAAATGAGAGTAATAAGAAATCTCAAGATCAGCCAATATTATTTTGTTAGCCTTTCATAGTAGTATTTATGACTTCATGTGCTGTAAAAGAAATTGCAAATTTTTATTTTATAGAGCCTTGTTTTTTCTCCATTATAGAGTTTTCAGGCAGTTTTAGGCTCATCAGGCAGACTTTCTAGGCACCAACATGTGCATGGAGTTAGATTATTACTGTTTTTCTGTATCTTCACAAGCACATGCTGATGTCAGTTCCACAATTCAGTGTGGGGCAGTATAAAA
>NW_005278912.1:0-428 GCF_000412655.1 Myotis brandtii
CATTTTGTTTGACTCGCCCACATGCTTGCCAGCTTCCCAGAGTCCAGCAACCCTCTCTGCCTCTAGTAAAAGAGGCTTTGGCTTCGCTATTTCTAAACAGAACTGATTACAGAGGAAGATTTTGGCCCTTGCCCTGCCACAGCAGAGACTCTTCAACACAACAGCCAGCTGGACGGGCAAAGAGAAGAGGTTGGGTCAATTTCTCAGAGAGACTGTGGCCAACACAAGACCAAAAAATAAATAAATAAATTAAAAAGCGTGGCAGGTTTTCCAACTACCCACTAAGTCCCCGGGAATGAACAAATGGCAGATGTCCTCACAGATAACTATTCTCTCCTGGCACCTCCTCCTTCTTATCCTTCCCAGTAAAAGAACAGAGAAAAATGACGTAGGAAAATAAAACATTAAAAAATGACATCTCTTTTCAC
>NW_005278913.1:0-428 GCF_000412655.1 Myotis brandtii
TGAGCATTCACTGCGACATAATACATGTTCACACAGCACTCCCCTTCTTTGCCTGCACAGCTACTCGCTAATACTTTGGTGTAGAAACCGCTGAGGGGACTCCAGATCTTGGTACGATGGGGTAGACTCATTCCACCAGGTGCAGCTATGAAGCCTGGAGGGAAAGCACGAGGCAGCTACTGAGATTCTGGAACGTCAGTAATGGCAGGTGGTGGGGAAGACACCCAGAACCTGCTGTGCCATCAAACCTGCACTGAGTTGGTCATTTCCCCTCTCATGTCCTCCAGCCTGGGCTCGAGGCAGCCTGGCCCCTGACAGTGGGCAGGGCATGGACAGAGGGCTCAGGAGAGAACGCTAGTTCTGGCTCAGAACAGGAAAGCAGACAATTAGTGCTCAGAAAGAGTGGGGCCACCGTGTCTCTTCTCTCT
>NW_005278914.1:0-428 GCF_000412655.1 Myotis brandtii
TTCCTAGGTCGATGCTCAACCACTGAGCCACGCCCGTGGGGTGCGCTGCTAGTTTAGAGTTTGCACCCCTCGGCTGGGCATCCATGGGAAAGACTCCTGCATGATCTTGTTATGAGGCCACTCCGTGAGCTGCTCCAACTGTTTATAGTCCTGTTCACTCTGCATGTGTGGGATTCTTCACGCATCATTGTACAGGCCGGTATCGTCCGTATGCCATAAAAGTTAAATTTCTACTGACAATCATAGCCAAGGAACACTTTTTTTTTTCCAATGGAAGTAATTTACAGCAAAGTAAGACCCTCTAAGCCCACCATCTGTACCAGTCAATTACTTGCAGGCTCATTAAATATGCATATCTGATCCTCGCCTCGGATGGATGAACCGAGTTTATTGCAGCAATATGCTTATAGATCCCCGGTGGGAGCGGA
>NW_005278915.1:0-428 GCF_000412655.1 Myotis brandtii
CAAATATCTGAAGTAGTTAAAATCATAGATACAGAAAGTGGAAAGGTATACCAAGGGCTGAGGGAGGGGGATTAGTGTTCAGTGGGTATTGAGTTTCGGTGCTGCAAGATGAGAAAGTCCTGGCGATCTGTTGCACAACGATGTGAATAATATTACACTTCACAGTATTCTTAAAAGTAACTAAGATGGTAAACTTGATGTTTTTACCATAACCAAAAAGTGGTAAAAGAACCTATTACTATGAAAATATGTTTCTGACCTGTCAAGTGGAAAAGAACCAGTAATAAAACCACGTGACTTTTTTTTCCCCCGAGGCGGAAGGAAGGGCCAAGGAAGTTTCTCGCAGGACGCCCACGCGGGGAACGGGCGGGGGCTGGTGGGCGGTCGGCCTCGGGAATGGAAGCCCCAGGGCGGCAGGGACGGAGCGG
>NW_005278916.1:0-428 GCF_000412655.1 Myotis brandtii
TCCTGCACCGTCCTGCAGGTGCAGTCTCACAGGGTAAAGGGGTCACAAATCAGAACTGTCAAACTGGTGCGACCCCTTTGGAGTCTCCCTTCCAGAGCTCTGACATGGAGCTAAAAGGAGATCAGCCACCTCCCCTCTCCAGGGCTGAAGACCCACACCACCTCAACCAAAGGACAGATTAGATTTGCACCCCCAGATTCTGCTGGCCCCACCCTGCTAATCTCATATCCACTGGGGGAAGGGAGCACAAATCAGAGCTTGCACATTGGACCTGGCTTACTCAGAGCACCCCAACAGGGCCTCTGGCAGTGCACCACAGACATAGAAGGAGGCGAGCAGCTCTCTCTTCCCTCCCAAGGGTAAGTGTCACCCCGAGCGGAGGGGGCTACCTTATTTTGTTCCTCCAAGCCTTGCTGGCACATCTGTGC
>NW_005278917.1:0-428 GCF_000412655.1 Myotis brandtii
TGATAGGGTGAGCTGAGGCCTTTGTGGGGACCACAACCCAGCCCAACTTCTCCCTCTGCCTTGTCCTGCTTTCTTCCTTGGGGTGGTCCCAAGAACATGTGCTAACAAACACCTTGGCTGCCAATGTCCATTTCACAGTCAAGAAACAAACTGTGTTAGCCTACCAAATGTTTGGCATTAGGCATAAAGAAATTACTAAAGGATGAAGTTCCAGTTCTTTCCAATTTGAAAAAAGAACAGCAGGGTGGGGGTATACAGGCAAATCCACCATTCCCTTACAGTACACAAAGGTGTGTGGGAGAGACACACACAGGGTGCTGTAGGAACCCAGCAGACTCTTATATCCACAAGGGTGGGGAGAGGAAGGTTGTCAAGACAGGCTTCTTGTAGGAGCTGTGTGTAAAAGGCAAGCAGGTGTTAGTAGATAA
>NW_005278918.1:0-428 GCF_000412655.1 Myotis brandtii
AGTGTATTTCAGATCTGGGCTCAGAAGTACCAGAACATCACTTCCACTGCACTCTGCTGATCAAAGCAAGCCACAGGCCAGCCCTGAATCAGGGAGAGGAAGGAAGTAGCTTCTACTTCTTGATGGGAGGAGCAGTGTGCACACACAGGGAGAGATGAATTCACAGTGGTTATCTTTGCAGACGACCTATCACAGAAGTAAGAAGGGCACAGATGAAGGATAACCTTGTCTGTTTGTCAGGTAGGTTGATATGAACGTCCGACCTGGGGGACTTGCCCTGCTTCATATTTGGGATCTGAAAGGAGAATGCCTCTCTGACTGCCCTGACCCATCAGAGTAAAACAGAATAGTGTGGTTAGGCAGGAAAGGGCTGGAGTTGGACTCCCCTGCACCCCCATTCCGTTTCCATGTGGCATGGACTGCACTCA
>NW_005278919.1:0-428 GCF_000412655.1 Myotis brandtii
GAAAGAGAAGCCCACACAAATTCAGCATTACTGATAGAGCTCAAATATCCACACCTAGATGCATTATGTTATTTCCATGTTACAACTTACTGCCTATTTATGGTCACCAGATGCTTGTGTAAGGGGGGCATATTGAACTACTGTCCTACTGTTGTAGCTTAGGGTATCCATTTCCAGCCCCATTTCTCTTTCTTCTTCCACCCACATTTCTGTAGATGTGCATGGCTATGATTTCTTTACTCTATGCTAATGGATGTGTTGCATGGGCACCAATGGAATCTTGGGCACAAATGACCCAGCTAAAGCAACCCAGAGATCACAGCCCTGGATTCCCCTAAAGTGAATTCCATAGTAGAGGCCATGGGAAGGAGGCCACTGATACTCATTTAAGTAAAAGCAGGTGATCTGTGGATAAAGCCACTGCCACC
>NW_005278920.1:0-428 GCF_000412655.1 Myotis brandtii
ATTAGGAAGGTTGAGAACCACTGATCTAGAGAGATGTAAGTCTGCCCTTATCGGAGATGGAAGCTGGGGGACCACTGCAGCTGCATTTTTGAGGTGTCAGAGCTCAAAGAAAGGGACTAGAATAAATCATCTTGAGAGTTCCTCTGGGCTTGAGCTGGTTGGGACTCTGGGGTTGGCTGACGCAGCAGTGTGAACACTTTGGGAGGTACCCAGCCAGGGCCCTGGGCACACATCTGCACGGTAGCTCCGTTCCGCGTGTGCCCCTAGCCCTGCTGACTCTACCCAAACGGAGGAGTGTCCATGCCTGCATGCCCTGCAGGAAAGGACCTGGCTTGGAAGGTGGAGCCAGCAGGACTCCTGCCTAACACACTAGCTGCACCATTACCACTGAGATTCTGGGCCTGAGGCTTTGCTGGGAATGAGGAGAG
>NW_005278921.1:0-428 GCF_000412655.1 Myotis brandtii
GTCTCTGTTTGAATCTCCCCAGTGATGTGATTCTTCTCCAGCAATAGAGAGGCATACAATCTCTATCTGACTCAGTTTTGCTTTGCTGGATTGGTTTGGCAGAAGGTTAATATTGCCAGGAAGTGAAGGGTACTGATTTTATAAAAACTTCAAGTGATCAATCACCGTGTTCATCCTGGGTATAAAAGCAAAGAGATCTGAGGGGAGATAGGCACCGTGGTGCGGGGGAGTACAGGAAGGCAGGGGATGGGCAGTCTCTGAACTTGAACTTCACTTATTATGGAATGTGAACATTAGAGACCTGGCTGGGTAGGAAGCTGTTGTCAAAAAATGAGGAACTTGGAACCTCTCCGGCCAAATGGTTTCCACTGATGAAAACGCCTGCATATGCCTAGAAGCAGTGGTTCTCAACCTTCCTAATGCCGCGA
>NW_005278922.1:0-428 GCF_000412655.1 Myotis brandtii
GAATGGAGGAATGACAGGCATTTTAAGATTGGTTTGCTGCTTATATGACTAGTTTAGGGTGTAGGACAAGACAGAAATTATAAAGAATAATTAGTATATATATTTTCCCATCCAAAGATAAAGTAAGAAAACCAAAGACTGTGATCTTGATGGAGGGGTAGAATGGGGGAAGAGGACACATCTTTCAAAGGAAGAAATCATTAATTTATAAATGCATTAGGTGATGAAGAAAAGGAAACTTAAAACATCTTATATTTCAAGTTGAAGAGAGAGAATAGCTAACTAATCTATCACTCCATGTTTGTCCCCCTTTACCATTTACTATCCCTCCCTCCTTCCTTCTGGTAACCATCATACTATTGTATGATTTGACTTCGAGTGGTGGGCATATAATGCAATATACAGATGATGTATCATATAATTGTACA
>NW_005278923.1:0-428 GCF_000412655.1 Myotis brandtii
GAGAGAGAGAGAGAGCGAGGGAGAGAGAGAGAGAATATCGTTCACACATTTCTGTACTTGGGTGTGCACCACAGTGGCTGACAGAAATGAAATCTGCATATTCATTTAGAACCCTGCAAAACTCCATGGAGCTACAGGGAGGGAGGGTGAGCTCCATATGTCAAAGCTGATGGTTAAAACAACTGGACCCTGTAAAGGGACTATGTGGTTCCACAGCACCTGATAAATTCTCCTCATGAGAGGAAGTGTTAAGACACCACCGGGGCCTATTTTATTTTTCCATTTTGTTTTAAAAACGAAAACATGTCCCAGTTGATCCAAGGAAACTCCTGCAGTCTGTCAGTAATTACCATGGAGCCGGCGCAAACGCCCTGGCAGCCACCTGAGCCGCTCCCCTCTCACTCACTCACTCACTCACTCACTCACTC
>NW_005278924.1:0-428 GCF_000412655.1 Myotis brandtii
GCCGTGCATGGTCTGCCTCTGAGCTCGGGAGCCCAGAACTGGGATGATCAAGCAGAAAGCAGGTGACCCCGTGGCCTCAGTGTCGAAGGACCTTTGGCTCCCAGGAGAATCCCACTGGATCCCCTTAGGGATCTCCTGGCCTTAGAACCCACATTCCTCACTCCATCACCCTGTCCCCCTCCTCCAGCCAAAGGGCACCCCTGCCCTGGGCTTGCAGAGCTTCTGGGTGAGAACCCCACCTCCCTGGACGGGGCTAGATGGAGGCTGGGAAAGCTGCCCCGGCCGAGTAAGGGGAGGAAGGAGCTCGTGTGCACGGTCCCCTGACCCCACCACGCACAGAGCCCTGCGTCTCAGCTTTGTCAATCTCCCCAAGCCCAGCAACAGCTCTGAGGTGTAACTTATTCTCCCCTTTCAGAGGGAACTCAGCG
>NW_005278925.1:0-428 GCF_000412655.1 Myotis brandtii
GATAATATATCATTGTGGTTTTAATTGGCATTTCACTGATACTTTTGAAGATATTGCTCCCTATGTTTTCTTCTGGAAATTTTATAGTTTCAGGTCTTCATTCAAGTCTTTAATCCATTTTTCGTTTATTTTTGTATGTGATGTAACAGAGGGATCCATGAGAGTCTCCTTTCCCATTGTATATTCTTGGCACCTTTGTCAAAAATCAATTCACTATAAAAGCATGAGTTTATTTCTGGGCTCTTGTTTTTGTTCCATTAATCTATGTTTGTTTTTACGCTAAAACAATGCATTTTGATTACTGAAGCTTTGTAATATTGTTTGAAATCAGGAAGTGTGATACATTTAGCTTTGTTCTTTCTTAAGAATGCTTATTTGGGGTCTTTTGTGGTTCCATATGAAATTTCAGGATTGTCTTTTTTTTTTCT
>NW_005278926.1:0-428 GCF_000412655.1 Myotis brandtii
CTGACTAGCAGAGAGGCCATCGTGCTCCTTTGTCCATCGAAGACCCCCTGGCGTGCTCTGCAGGGCGTGGGTGACAAGTGCATGGTAGGGGCTGAGGGGCCCAAACTCCAACTTCCAAACTCAGAGTGTAAGGAATGGCGTAGGTGTACATTAAACAGTTTCATGTTTATCTGTAGGTGTAGAGAGGTCTTTCCTAGTCATGGATGTAGGATGTCCTAAACTCTCTTTCCCCCCAAACCTTCTTCTGGAAGTTTCTTGCTCTGACTCGGTGTGCCTCTCTCCCTGGAAGTCGGTTACCCGCTGTGGCAAAGTGCGCAGGCGGGACGTCGCCGCTGCTGTGGCCCAGGGCTGCTGGCTGAGGGATTCCTTGGGGCGCGAAGGGAGGAAGAACGTTTTCGTCATTTCCCCTGAGCGTGGGCTGCAGCAGA
>NW_005278927.1:0-428 GCF_000412655.1 Myotis brandtii
GCATTAGGAAGGTTGAGAACCACTGCTCTAAACCAACTTTGCAATTCTCTATAAATTTAAAACTATCCTGAAATTTAAAAAAAATGCATGTAAAAAAGGAGAAAAGAAGGGATATTGATATGTAAGTGATAAAATAACATTGGAGGTAACAAGGTGGTATCCTTGAATGTGCTTTATTTCATTAAAAGGAAATGAATTCTCAAACAGTTTTTTATTGCGGTAAGATGCACATAAAATTGATCATAACCATTTTTAAGTGGACCATTTAGTGGTATAAAATACATTTCATAATGGCGTGCAACTATCACCATTATCTCTGGAACACGTTTGTCTTGTAAAACTGAAACTATACTCATTAAACAGTAAATTCCCATTCCCTCCTCCCCTGCCCCTGGCAATCATTGTCCCACTCTCTGTGTCTATACTCT
>NW_005278928.1:0-428 GCF_000412655.1 Myotis brandtii
AGGAAGAAAAGAAGAGAATGGAAAGGGAGGAAAGAACAGAGGGAAGGAAGGAGGAGGGAAGTCCAGGAGGGAGGGAGGCACGGAGGGGGGAAAACGCATTTGTTGAAAGAGCAGATGAAATCAGTTCATCAGTATTCAGTGTGAGATGACTGAAGTCACCCTCAGAGAATCTGAACACCTTCCTAATCATAAAAAGGGTTGTCTTCTCCATAGGGGTAACTCCATCAGGCTGGTGATATAAGAAAGATTGTACCTTGTCAACTATTTGGTCATGGAATCACTAAAGTGGTGACTTGTATGAATAACTAATGATCACTTTAATTTTCAAAGCATCTTCCAGACAAACCACTTGTACCTTTCATGATAGACCTTTGTTTTTCTTTCTTTTGCAGAAAAAATCAAGGATCTCTTTCCCGAAGGCTCTCTTG
>NW_005278929.1:0-428 GCF_000412655.1 Myotis brandtii
TTCATCTTTGAATCAGATAATTTCCTTATTAAAAAAAACTTTTTAAAAGCATAATTAGAAAAAAATAACATTTTATAAGATAGTTATATATGTAAACTGAGGGGGGGGGCAAAAGACATTAACTTTAGGCTGCCATTGGGATATTGAAAAATATTCCTTCTTTACATGAGTGATTGTTTTAGTGTGCTTTTAATGATATCTTATTTCCCTAAGATCCAGTGTATTTATGAATTCTTACAAAGGAGAGTCTTTAACCCAATCACCCTGTTCACTTCTCTACTCCGATATCTCAATATCCAGCTCTACTTATTCCCATTATTCTGTTTCCCTTTTTAACCCCTTCAGTTTCTATTATTACCTATTTTCTACTCACTTAAGTGCACTCTTGGCCACTCTGTGACCCTAGTCTTCATGGCCATGTTTTGCAA
>NW_005278930.1:0-428 GCF_000412655.1 Myotis brandtii
TTGTTTGTTGTTGTTGTGTTCACACACAATGCATCACAAATGAATAGGTTTTCCATTAAGTTCTAGAGAAAGCTAGCCACCTGCAACCCTTGGAAATTGCCAAAGTGGCTGAGTTCTTCAGGGCATGTTTAATGAAAAAGCCCATTACTATTATCATGAATATATAAATGTTAGCACAGAATTTAAGCTTTGTTTCATAGTAATGAAAAGCAAATGACTAGTTCATGTTTATGCTGGTGGGAAGTTATGAACAGTTATGTCAAATAGAAGTTATAAATATGATAATGGGATCTGGGTAGTGAATTGTTGGTGACTTTAGTGCTGTATTCATCCATTGGTTTTGCCCAGAATCTCCACATACTTTGCAGAAAAGATTTCACTCATCTTTATAGCATCTCTTTTATAAGAGGATATTTGAAAGTTTTTTT
>NW_005278931.1:0-428 GCF_000412655.1 Myotis brandtii
GTAGGGGTTTCAGTTTATCAGGTTGCCAGTCTGCTTACTGGTTTGTAAAGGAAGAGAAACAAAAGACTCATGTTTAATCACCAAGTCCAGTGTCTAGTAGGGTTTCATGCCTTTCTATGTTATGTCAATTCACCTGCAAGGCATTTTATTTTATTCCGCAGACACAAAAAGGGGCCCCTTTTATCTGCCTACTCAACAGAGTGGTGTTATGGATGATATGGAAAAGCTAACAAGTATGAGTTGAAAAGCTCGCAGTAGTACAGCACAGCTGCCTTAAAAGTCAACTCATCTTATACTGCCCCCACATTTGTGCGTCACTTACTCCTCTTTCATCTATGCCCAGCATGTTTCAGAACATCACACAAATGCCTGCAATGATTTCTTGGAGAGCATCTGTGCTGAAGCGGCATAGTAGAAAGGAAAAACAT
>NW_005278932.1:0-428 GCF_000412655.1 Myotis brandtii
CTTTATAGTATAGTTTTCAGGTACATTTCAAAGTGTAGCATTAACCATTCTTGACTTACAAAAAGTCAGAGTTCAAGGGATCTTAACCAGTCACCTAATTCAATATTACTGTAGGAAAAAGATGAGACTTAGGGATCTCTTCCAAGATCACACAGCACACAAGTGGCAGTCGGAGGACCCATGCCCGGGGCGCCCTGCTCCACGGCAAGGTTCTTTCCACTGAATCAGTGGAATGTTTCTCACAAGGAACACAAAGTAAACTGCAAACGTTCACTCCCATGGCATCTCAGTCAGCTGTGCTACTTCCGTAAGGACTCTATTGTGTAATCAAAACTTTGGCTGGTCTTTCTCCCTCGTTCCTGGAAAAGGGCCTCTAGACCAGTGGTTCCCAACCTTGTTTTGGCCACGCCCCACCTAAGCATCTCTAA
>NW_005278933.1:0-428 GCF_000412655.1 Myotis brandtii
TCCTGGCCTCCCCACCCCTTACCTGGGTTCTTTTTCTCAAGTTCCCCTCCTCTCTCCCTGGACTCCTTTTCAAACAAAAAGTTGCGTGTTACCAACACCAAATGAGGGTGCAGAGACAAGAGAATGGGGAGGAAGAGAAGAGCCTCATTCATTCACGCGTTCATTGACCCACCCACTCCCTGTCAGAGCCCAGCATGATAGTAAGCACTGTGGTCAGGAGCAGGGAAGGGACCCCAGACACTCAACAAGCATTAGTTGAATGAGTGAATGAATTAATATGAATGAAAAAAGGACTGGGCCTTGATCTCAGGCAGCTTATAGTCCAATAGGGCAGGCACAGTCACTCTCACTGTCCACACACTACAAGTTAACAGGGGACCGGGTGTACCTCTCGGCTCTGGACCCCGTGAAGACCAAGGGGCATGCAG
>NW_005278934.1:0-428 GCF_000412655.1 Myotis brandtii
TTTTTTTTCTACTAGGAAAGCCGGGTTAGCAAAGCAGTTGAAGTAATGATTCAGCACGTAGAAAACCTGAAGAGAATGTATGCCAAAGAACACGCTGAATTAGAAGAACTGAAACAGGTTCTTTTGCAAAATGAAAGGTCTTTTAACCCTCTGGAAGATGAAGGTAATACAAATTTAAGATAATAGTGCCAGTTATGATTTCCTAACATTCACCTCTTTCATTCTCTCTCTTACTACTTCTTGTTAGGTCTTAAATATAAGACCCTTAGGTTAAAGTTATAGTAAAAGAAGAACTCATTCCTGTCATCTGCATAGCCAAAAATAGGATGTCAGTTAGATAACAGGCTGGGAGACAAAGATTCTTTGATAATGACATAAAAAAAATCATTAAATCCGCCCAGAATGGTGTGGCTCAGTGGGTTGAAAAC
>NW_005278935.1:0-428 GCF_000412655.1 Myotis brandtii
AAAAAAAATAGATACTGTTTTCTTCTGATGAAAAGATACATTCATATTTTCCTTTGTCACACAACTGAAAAATTCTATGGAATGTTTAACACAGGCTTACCTAAAAACCAACTCATGAAGTAAAATTAAAATAATTATCCCATAGTCCAGTGATATTCAGTCAATTCAGTTATAATCAAAATCTAAATATATATCTTTTAAACATTTTTATTGAATCTATTGGGTTAACATTAATTAATAAAATTATTTAGGTTTTAGATGTACAGTTGTAACAATTGTGTAATACATAGTCTGTATATTGTGTTGTGTGTTCACCACCCAAGGTCAAGTCTCCTCCCACCACCATTTATCCCACTTTACCCTTTTCTTTCTCCCCCCATTCCCCTTTCTCTTTGGTAATCACCATACTATTATCTGTGCCTATGAGG
>NW_005278936.1:0-428 GCF_000412655.1 Myotis brandtii
TCATTGGCATGAAATTCAGGCAAAAAGCACTTAGGGATTTTCAATAGAAACGTTTTAGGAAACGGGGAAGGAAGCGGGAAAATATTTACGGAAACTGCAGCACACGTGGCAGGTTACACAGTTTTTTAAAACAAAAAACAACAGCACAGGCACAGCTGGGGGTGCTCCACAGCCTCCTGTCGCAGCCTGAACATCACATTCCCTCCTAAGAACAGGTGTCCCCATGGACAGATCTGAGGAACAAATGGGGGACAACTGCAGCTTCGTTCTTCACTTACATGGACACTTTCACAGCAACATGCAAAGTGCAAACCTGTGCTCCTCTTGCTTCACACCTTCACAACAGTCAGGAAAAGTTTCACACCCACACGCTCCGTCTGCACTCTTTGCAAACTTCCAAGCTTAAAGGATCCACAAATTCCCCCCCT
>NW_005278937.1:0-428 GCF_000412655.1 Myotis brandtii
AAGAGTAAAGTACCTAGGAATAAATTTAAACAAAAAAGGTGAAAGACCTGTACACTGACAACTATAAGACAATGATGAAAGAAATTAAAGATGATGCGAATAAATGGAATGATATTCCATTTATCTTATGGACTGGGAGAATGAATATTGTTAAAATGTCCATACTACCCAAAGCAATGTAAAGGTTCAATGCAATCCTTATCAAAATTCAAATAAAATTTTTTACAGAAACAGAACAAATAATCCTAAAATGTGTATGGAACCACAAAAGACCCTATATAATAGCTCAAGCAATCTTGATAAGGATGAACAAAGCTGGAAATCACTTCCTGATTTCAAACTATATGACAAAGCTAATTGAAACAGTATAATATTGGCATAAAAACTGACAGATCAATGGAACAGAATGGAGAACCCAGAAAAAAAAA
>NW_005278938.1:0-428 GCF_000412655.1 Myotis brandtii
TCAACCACTGAGCCACTGTGGTTGGGCTCATTTGGTATTTCTTATAAAATGCCCCCCTTTTATCTTCTATGGTTCTTGATGAATATGACTGAGATATCCCAAAGCCTATATCCCTATACCATCCATGCCTGTACTGCCATCCTTTTTTTTTAAATGTCTATCTAATTTATTAGGTCTCTTTCCAATTGGGCAATTAAGGAAAGCCCAATCCAACTTGCTTTAAACAAAAACTATACTTATTAAATAATGTAACTTAAAATCCAGGACCATTTGTTTTCAAAATCAGGTATAGCTGGATCCAGGGATCCAAATGATTTTTCTAGGACCTGGTCTTAGACCATTTCTCCACATCTAGATGGTTTCCTTCTACATTGGCTCCAACTTCAGGCAGGCACTGGATGGGCTGCCCTGGCAGCTCCAGGCTTATA
>NW_005278939.1:0-428 GCF_000412655.1 Myotis brandtii
AAATATATATATATAAAAAAAAAAGAAAAAAGAAAGAGAAACCCAGACAAGGCCATGTATCTTGCAGAGGTGCCCACCCAGCGCGCGGAGGAACTGGGGCACCCGGGGCTGGAAGAAGTGCTGCACGGCGCCGAAGATCCTCTGCAAGCCCTCCAAGCACAGCAGCGAGATGCTCTTCCCCTTCTCCTTCTTCCCCGGCTCCTCCACGGACGTCGGAATGGACGTGTATCTCCAGAGCAAGACCCTGAAGGGGAACAGAGACTTTATGTTTCAAGTCGGCTTCCCTGCGGTGCCATTTACACACAGTAACACTCACATCCTCCAGATGTACAGCTCTATGGATTTTAGCAAAGTTACCAAGTGTGCAATCATCCCATCAATAGTCCCATCTCCCCAAAAGCTCCTTCATGCTCCTCTGTAGTCAATGC
>NW_005278940.1:0-428 GCF_000412655.1 Myotis brandtii
AAATCCCAAAGAGTCCAGAATCCGAGTAACTGGCATTCAAAGGGGAAAGGTCAAGTGGCTGGTGAATCCCCTTGGCAACAGCTTGGGACAGAGGGCTGGTGGCACTGCTGCCCCCTTGACCGTGGCCCAGCGCCAAGGCCATGCCGGAGGACACTAAATGCATTTGCCTCTGCACTTCCTGCGGCGGCACTTTCTGCTACAAAGGCAGCACTGAGGGGACTGTCTCCATTCTGTTCTCTGATTTCACCTCCATGGTGTCTCGACTCTGCACCAGATAAACCAAGCCCACCCCTCATGTTCAGGAACCTTTCAGCAACTGCTTCTGACAGATGACTCACACCAAGTCCAAGCAAAGCCATTCCTATCCTTGAAAAATGGTTCTGAACTTGGTAATTCAACTCATCTGGTGTCATGTTTCCAATCCTATA
>NW_005278941.1:0-428 GCF_000412655.1 Myotis brandtii
GAATTCTTTTCAACACAGTGCTCACAGTAGCTTTCCTTAATCATCCACTTAGGAGGGAACGGGTGTAGCAGTTAAGAGTTAGAGCTGGGGCGCCTGATTCTCTGGGTTCAAACCCTGGCTCCTCCTCTAAGTAGCTTGTGACTTTGGGCCAGTTATTTCATTGCTGTGAGCCTCACTTTTCCTTATTTGTTCTAAATTTCCATTCTTTAATACATGAAGTGGGTAACACTTGGCACTTACTGAGATTTTGCAAAGATTGGATGAGAGTGTCTGCAAAGCCCTACACACAGTCCCTGGGACACAGCGAGGGCCCCATAATGGTGGTGGCACAGGCCACCATGAATGTCTGCGGGTTCACCAGGTCTCTGCCTGCGGAGGGGCCCAGGAAGAGGGGAGCAGGGACCGAGGGAACCCAGGGGCAAGTGCTC
>NW_005278942.1:0-428 GCF_000412655.1 Myotis brandtii
AACACCACCAACTTAAGACTTTATTAATAGACAGTTTCATTGATGCCTCCAGGGTAACTGAAATTATTTACTGTCTTGCAGCATATATCTTTAAAATTGTACACTAGCCAATCCTGTCTTTAAAATTATTCCAGCCTGCTGGGCATGGAAAATTCTCACCTTTCCCAAAGGTTTCTCTTGCTACTTTATTCTTCCCTCTTCGGGGCCAACACACAGATTGTTCAGGCTGTTCACTGCACAAGTGTGCTTAGCTAAAGTGGTGAGAAAGGGGCTAAAATTCAGCTCACAGTATGCTCCACCATGATCTGGGGCACATGTTCAGGGGTGGGGCCACATCTGTCTGAAGCTGCTCAAAGTGCCATATGGGCTAGTTGAAGTTCTGTGTACCTTTCTCATGTTTTCCAGGCCCTCTTCTCTTAGTTCTAAGC
>NW_005278943.1:0-428 GCF_000412655.1 Myotis brandtii
TTTATACAAAATGTGTATATATTTGGGGGACCATTGAATAATTATAAAGGCAGTGTTTGTATTTCCATGTCTAGTAGCATTTTAGGATGAATTTCCTTTCATCAAAGCTTAGTCTGGCTGAAAAGAAGAAACATCAATTGAGCAATTAGCTGTTAAAGTGTGTACACATGTTTTTGGGATACCCTATATTTTTTTACTTAATCCTTCTAACTACCAAATTATTTTTGTGCTTCATTTTTCTCATCATCCCTCTGGATTCACAAATGCTTACTACCCAACTTTGTCTAAAAATTCTATTCCATATAACAGAATCCTCCTGATAATTAAAGTTTCACCTCAAATGCCTTCTATTCCCTTATTCAACAGGTGAAAGTAACTATGTGAACAATGTTTTTCCTTATAATTTGGTACCTAGGATTATACAGATT
>NW_005278944.1:0-428 GCF_000412655.1 Myotis brandtii
GAGCTCCCAGGTGATGCTGACATGGCTGGTAGGAGGATCACTCTTTGAGGACCACTGGCCTGGTTGGATCCTATGTTACTATGTCTTGGGCCAATTAAGTCACTCAGCATTCCTTGTGTACCCCCCAGAGCTGAAAGACAGATCTCAGTGGGACTTCATTTACATGTGCTTGGAGAATACCTCCCACATGAATTTGTCCCAATCCCTCAAGCCAACTGATTGGGGGGTTGGGGGGTGGGGGGCAGCCTGGAAGTGTAAGGGTTTTAGTCTTTGCTGCTCTTGTTGATTTGGGGGAAGCTATCTCATTACCATAGTGGATGTCAGGTAATCCCAAGGAACTTAGTGTCCCGGGCATATGTTAGCCAGCTGCATGGAGTCCCGCAGAAAGGCCTGCTCAGCCTTTCTTCCACGCACCCCTCCAGTCCAAC
>NW_005278945.1:0-428 GCF_000412655.1 Myotis brandtii
CATAAGTCCCCTCCCCAGGAATTATATCAACTCTTGTCATAAGAGAGGGGATGAGAAGTGAACACCACACCCAGACAAACTTTGCCACATAATATCATAACTCCCATCTAGTTTCCCATACTATTGTCTATGTCCATGGGTTATGCTTATCTATTCTTTGGTTAATCTCTTCCTGTCCTAACCCCCTAACCTCTCTCTCCCTTCCCACTGAGGTCTGTTATTCTGTCCATGCAGCCATACCTCTGGACCATTTTGTTTGTCTATTTATTTTGTTCTTTAGATCATGTGATATTTGTCTTTTTTTAACTGGCTTATTTCAGTTAGCATAATAATCCCCAGGTCCCATTCATGCTCCAACAACTTTCCTGAGTTGCATGTCACACTGTTTCATATCCTGGAAGCATTTAACATTCCCTTTGAGTGGAAGA
>NW_005278946.1:0-428 GCF_000412655.1 Myotis brandtii
AGGTAGACAATAAAAGAGTTGAAAGCAGTTGCTTCTGGGAAATTAGAGGGTGAATATGGGTGAAGCAGGAGATTACTGTTTTTGCTAGTACCTACTGTTGTGGCAGCTATTAGCTATTAGTTATACCTGCTACAGGTTTCAGAAACTAAAGACAAGGATAGTTAACAGATTTGGTCAACGAAGGTCACACAGGGAAGGAGGGGCAGAGATAGAACTTAATTTAGGCTTTTAATGTGTTCTCTACTACAAGACTGCCTCTCCTTTACATAGCAAACCACTGCTAGTTACTTGACCAGAAAACTGATTTCTACATGAATAAACACACACTTCAAACATAAAAGGTGCCAGCATACATCCAATATTCCCTAAACTCTGAGCACTGACTTATGTATTTCCAAATTACACACACACACACACACACACACACA
>NW_005278947.1:0-428 GCF_000412655.1 Myotis brandtii
AGCCAAGGTTGAGAACCACTGCTCTAGAGCATGCCCAAACTTTTCCTTCCCTCTTTCTTCCCTCAGGTGCATTATCTTTGCTTTCTTTCTTCTAAGCTCCAAGGGCCCTTGTTTGCCTCTTGTAACTTGCTTCCTGAGTCTGTGTAGTCTAGCTGGCTCACTTCTTCCATGGATTACTTCTTCTACTCCTGTGACTTCCTAAATAAACTTTTGCTTGTACTGGAGTTCCTTGGCTCTAAATTTTTTTCTTAGCCCAAGTCAAGGATCAAGGTGCAACATCTGGTGTCCTCCACTGATTACATATCCAGAAAATCATACTGTGTTCTGCCTTTCTCTGTGGTAAATTCTTCCTTCAGTTCCATCAGAAAATTGTCCCCCAGTCTAGTATTAAATCCACAATTAAAATGAGTCCTTCAATTAACAGTAAG
>NW_005278948.1:0-429 GCF_000412655.1 Myotis brandtii
TGATGGCAGATTGAAGCGTAGTAAACATGTGCTCAATGGATGTACTGCAGTCTAAATCAACGAGCCAAGCCAGAGAATTACGGAGACCGTCCCAATCTGCTTTTTTGAAGTTGAGTGAAGGAGTATAGTTTATTGATTTGTTCCAGTAGCAAATAAAATCAAATTTAAGTACCACGTGGTCACTTTTTCCCAGAGGGGGCAAGTAGTTAACCAAATCTATCGAGTTTTCATCTTTTGTGATAACTAGATCAAGAATTGATGGGTGATGTCCTTCTCTTATGCGAGTTGGAGAAGAAATATGCTGGGTCCATGCCCGTGTACATATTACATCGAGCAGTGCAGACTGATACCCAGTATCAGAGCAGAGAGACAAGGCCCAGTCTATCCTGGGGGCGTTAAAGTCTCCCAGGATTTGAACATGCGAGGAGG
>NW_005278949.1:0-429 GCF_000412655.1 Myotis brandtii
CTGGTTCATAGGTCTATGCTCAACCACTGAACCACGCCAGCTGGGCATTCACTGTTCTCTTTAGATGAACATAAATATTTCATGCCTTTTAAATAATTTGCATTTCAAAGACAATTAGTAGAGTTTTCATTTCTAAATATAAATAACACTGAATATGATTTTCAAACTAAACATGTCGCACTGTAGAAAAATCAAACCGAACAACTCCTCACTTGCCCATTTCACAACAGGAATTTTCCCAGTGTGACTTTGTGTGATCTGCAGGCATGAATTTTAAATCCTGGCAGACTGCTTGTTAAAAACTCCACTCTTCATTGAAAAGATATTTACTGAGCACAAAGTATATCTTCAGTAGTGTGCAAGGTGCTGAGAGTTCTGATAAATAAACCCTCTCTGAGAGAACTGGTGAATTGCTCTTAGAATTAGGTG
>NW_005278950.1:0-429 GCF_000412655.1 Myotis brandtii
AAACTGGTTACTACTCTCTGTTCTTTACAAATATTTTACAATAAGTATATTTTAGTCTCTTAATAAAAAAGGACAATAATCTTCTCAAACAATTCTAAATTGCATTGAGCTTTTATTTCAACTAATCTCCTATGTGTATAAATAAGTCCCCATCCAAAAGTCAGGTCACAGTTGCTCAGAACAAAGTATTAATAGGCCACTTCCTTACCTGTGCATTAAAATGTTAATTACTTCAGTGGTTGGCAGATATAAAAGGAGTCAGGAAATCTTTTGGGAAAGTAGCACAGTTGCGTTTGACACTTAAAACTTTACTAAAAATAAATTTGCTGTCTTCAAAGCAGCCTGGACATACTTCCTTAAAGAGACAACCACCCGGCCCTATGTTCTGACCCATAACAGTGAAAAGTGGGAGAATTTGAGTATCCCAAC
>NW_005278951.1:0-429 GCF_000412655.1 Myotis brandtii
AGATCAACATTTTAAAATTCAGATAAGCAGGAGTTAGTTTACAGTTAGTGATTTGGAGCACACTGCTTTTGTGTGATAATATTTGAAATTTATTTCCACAAGTTATTGCACATTCATTTCTGGAGTTTTCATTGCAGAAAATTGCCAGAAGGAATGGATTTTGTCTTCTTCAGCTGGCAGAACAATTTTCCACCTGTCGCCCAAATATTTGATGAGAAGGATTATGTTGCCGGCTCCGAAAGTTTATACCTTGGATCCTTCGGAAGAGAGAGGGTCTAATGAAACTGCTACCCTGATATCAGAGTCCAGCTTGCTAAAGTGTCTATGAAACAGTGGATGGATTTCTGAGGGTTAGGGCAATTTCTGAACAACTAGCTCCAGTAGCATACACATTGTTGCACACACACACACACACACACACACACACAC
>NW_005278952.1:0-429 GCF_000412655.1 Myotis brandtii
CTGGAGATGAATGTGACGCTGAGATCACCTGGGTTGTGATCTGAGTGTGTGACGTGGCCTCGTCCAGCCCTGTGTGGCTGCCAGAGGCCCAAGAGGAGAATGAAACGTCCAAGAGTGACCAGTGGCCCGAGATGAGTCACATAGCCTCCTTCTTAAAGAGTTTCAGGGATGAAAAGGAGCCTGAAAAACATGTTGCTCACAGCCAGTCTTCAGGAGAGGTAGAGAGGACATGTTTTTAAAACCACGGATGAAACCTATGAATTTATAATTAGCTTTTGAAGCAGCAGAGGTATTTCCATTGACATCTAACTTTATGAACTGTAGGGAGCCAAAACTACCCCAACCCCTTTTGCAAATGTATGCCCTTTTCCAAATTCTCTTAAAAGTCATCTTTTTGTTGTTGTTGTTCATTACAAAATAATATAGGTT
>NW_005278953.1:0-429 GCF_000412655.1 Myotis brandtii
TCGATGTTTTTCTCTCATGGATGTTTCTAACTCTCTACCCCTTTCCCTTCCTTTCTGTGGAAAATCAATACAATATATTTTAAATAATAATAATAATACACTGCATTGCATTGCTTTGTGCACAACACTCTTCTATTTCTGCAGGTACGGCACCGATTACCAAATCAATTCCCCCAGCATATTAGTTTTAGAGATGGAACATAGTAGTTTTGTTTCTACTTTGTATAGTCTTTTAAACAGCTGTTGTATTCCACTCAGTTGTGCTTGTGAGTACCTGTGAAGATCTTCAATGCTATATGAAGTGGTTCATTATTTGTTCAATGAAATTCAAAGTCTGTTCTAAACAACTTCAAATCAGAGGTTGCTGACCACCTGGAACAGTGACAAATACCCCTGTCCTTAGCTGGTTAGTGAACTAGACAGCCACCT
>NW_005278954.1:0-429 GCF_000412655.1 Myotis brandtii
TTTCCGGGGTCGCGACCCACAGGTTGAGAACCACTGGCACTAGACGGAGCCCAGAAACCACAGCACCACTAGGGAGGGAGAGCAGTCTGTGTGGTTTGGAAGGGCCTTAGGCTTGTGATGACAGGTGAGAGCTTAGGAGAATTTATAAATTCTATGGAAGTCCTGGAGTGTGGCAGAGTCTCCAAGTAAAGGCGATGTCGAGGGAAAGGAATTGGAACTCCAGAGGGCAGGTAGATGGAGAAAGAATAGCCGAGGGGTTTGAAGAAGGTATGAGTTAGAAAGATCCAAGACTTTCTGGTCCTTTCCCTGTCTAAGTGGCTTACTATCAATGGGAGACGAAAGCAGAAGTTAAGCATTTGAAATACCAGCTCCATGAAGCTCTGGGAATAAGCCTTTCAACAAAGACTTAGAATCCTTGTTATTGGCTCC
>NW_005278955.1:0-429 GCF_000412655.1 Myotis brandtii
TTTTTTTTAAAAAAAAGAAAGATAAAGGAAACTGTCTAATTGTGTTTACCTTGATGCTTCTTAGTTGTCTTATCCTAGACCAAGGGCAAGAATCTCCTTCTGTAAAGGGCCAGATAATAAATATTTTTGGTTTTGCAGGACAAGATGCCAAACTGAGGGAATTATGTAGGCACTTAAATAAAATGATAGGAAACAAATTGCCACAACATTTTGTTGAGGTAATTCAAAATGAAGTAATAATTAAGTGCAGTGTTTTGTAAGACATGTCTACTGATGTGAAGAATGAAATTATTATGTGGGAAACTTTTTACTTAATTGAGATTCCAGTAAGTTTCTTCTAATCAAAATGATTACAAATTTGGTCTGCAAAAAGCATTCTTAGCTTGTGGGCCACACAAAAACAGGGCGGTCTGGGTGTTGCTCGTGACC
>NW_005278956.1:0-429 GCF_000412655.1 Myotis brandtii
GGATCTTGTCTGAAAGAGCTGGTGGGCTGCTGAGAAATTCTCCAGTTTCCACACATTTCCTTCTCATTACAAGGGGCATCTTCTCACCTCCTTTTAACCTCTAGAGTCACCATCCCTGCACAACAAAGCTATTGTGGGAAGGGGAAGCGCACAGAGTACAATTTGTGCCATGTTAGGGAAGGCTTTGGTCTGGGCCCTGGGAGTTAGCAGGTCCAACCTTGGTACTCTGCCAAAGGTGAGATGTGGGTGAGTTGAACCACAGCCTACAAAAGAGGTTTGGCCACCCCAATAAACACCGAATCCTTTGTTTCAGCATCCGAAGGTAGCCTACCATTTCTTAGGTGTGGAATATTGGATTAACTTCCTCAAAAATATAAAGAGTTAAAAGAATTTAACCCTAGCCAGTTTGGCTCAGTGGATAGAGCATCG
>NW_005278957.1:0-429 GCF_000412655.1 Myotis brandtii
GAGGCATCCCTGAGGGGCTGACAGCGCAGGCTGCTCTCACGGAGGAACCTGGAAAGCATGCCCAGCACGCGGTCCCCTGTCTGCGGTAGGAACAGCCTTCAGTGTGGGTCCACGGAGCACCCCATCTCCGGTGAAGTGGCTGCGCTGGGATTGCTCAGGGCTACTCCACCAACCAGGGCAAAGGACTGCCCGGTGTGGGACCTTCTGGAGCAAAGCAAACATCTTCCCCACAGACAGATCCAGAGCCACCAGAGCTGGGAGGTCGGCGGGGCTCCTCCCCAAAGCTTTGGTTCCCAAGCTGGGTGGGGGGAGGCCGCATCCACGTGGACCCCCTCAGCCTCTGTCCCGGGCGGGCTCCCTCCTCAGGCAGCTCCCCCTGGTGGTGGCAGCCGCAGCTTACACCCCATTCTTCCACCAGCACCGAGAGAG
>NW_005278958.1:0-429 GCF_000412655.1 Myotis brandtii
TCTCATAAATATTTCTAAAGTCATCAAAGTATCAAATGAGAATTTCACAAATTATCCTTATGGGAATTTTTGTATGCTTCTTTGGGATCACCATCAATCTCCCCTTGACACTCCCTTTATAAGCCTTTAGACAAGGTTATTTATTTTTAATATACTTTGTTTTTTGAAGGTTTGAAAATTCCTTATTGTGTCTGTTCTCCTGAAATTACTATATTGAGCCATTATAGGGTCACTGTGGTTTGTGCTACTAATTTAATAGCGATTTACATAACTTTATTTCCCCAGCCTGCTCAGTTGCTTATATTCTGTAAGGCTCATGGCACTTTATAAATTAATAATTTTTAAAAAGCCTACAATAATAGTTGCAAAACCAGCAAAACCCACAGTGGGGAGATTTTACTTTCTGTTTCAAATTGTTAGCACAGGTCT
>NW_005278959.1:0-429 GCF_000412655.1 Myotis brandtii
GTGACCCTGCTGGTTCACTCCGATGTCTGAGGTACTTAAAGAGACAGATCTGAACCTCATTTATACACTTGTTTTCCTTGGTGTTTTCTGATACTGCAAAGGACCAGAAGAAAACACAGTTCATAACAGCATGGTAAGCTGGACTACCCATGGACTTCGGTGTCTTGCAGACTTGAGATTGAATCTCTTCTTCACCACTTGCTAGTGTGTGACCTTGGCCAAGCCACTTACCATTTCAGCCTAATTTACTTATTTGTAAATATGGATAATGAAACCTATTTCATGGTAGTTGTAAAAGTTGAACAAATAAATATTTGCAAATTGCTTAGCACAGTGCTGGGCACATAACAGGAATTCTAGAAGTGCTGACTGAATATGGTGAACTATTTTAAAATAAGTTAGTCTTCTATGTCCCCACTTTTTCAAATG
>NW_005278960.1:0-429 GCF_000412655.1 Myotis brandtii
CATAGTCTGATATAATTTCGTTTTCAAGGAAGGCCTTTTTGAGAACAACCTATTTTAGTAAATATAAATAGAGGTGAAATTTAGCTGGGATAAGCGGGAAGGAAAAATCTCTCCTTGCTGAGAGAACAGCTATGACAAACATCTTGAGGCTCAAAAGCACTTGATTTGGAAGGAACTGAGAAGAAGGTCGGCGTGGCTGGGCAGGAGCGAGAGAGGTGGGAGGTACAGTGACAGGCTCCGGGAAGTCAGCAGGCACAGAAGCATACAAACCTTTCGAAGACATAACACGGCAAATTCATTGCATTCGCAGGGTATAGGGAAGACAGATGTTTTAAGCAGAGAAGGTAAATAATCTGATGTATGTCCATAATAGCTGATGATACATAGTACATCACATTCTAGGCACCATTCTAAGTGCTTCATATATAT
>NW_005278961.1:0-429 GCF_000412655.1 Myotis brandtii
AAAGCAGGGCCAGTGTTCAGAGCCTCTGTTCCATGTTCAGCCAGGCACAGTTCAGGATCAAGCAGATTTAGTTGATTAATCTATTGTGTGGAGTCCACATGGCCATGAGACACATGGAGGAATGCAGGAGAACACACCCCGTGCAACAGGAGTACCAAGAAAGCAAGAGGACCAAGGGCCAAGGGACAAGAGAGAGGGATCCTTTGTCCAGGAGTTTAAATATTCATGTTTCTCCCACTTACAGTGGCCATGCCTATTGTGGCCCCTGACTTGTTCCCAGGTGTTACTGACAGATAAGCACCTTCCATATCACTCAGACCTTACTGGGCATGTGTCCAAACAGCCTTTGTCAAGTCCCTTCCCCCATTGATCTATGGGGAACAGACTTGGAGAATTACAGCTATCTAGCAAGGCTGTATAAAGGGCATG
>NW_005278962.1:0-429 GCF_000412655.1 Myotis brandtii
GAGAGAGGGTGAACGTCTTCTTCTGGGCTCTTGTCTGCCTGGCATGACAGCCACAGAGCCAGACTCCTGGTGCCGCCCTGGCAGCCCTGGGGCAGGGTCCCCCTGCTGGGACTGTCTCCAGGCAGGGGCGCTCTGGGGGCACCACGTGGGGTGAGCTAGGAGAACTCTCGGACCCTCGCGCTGGTTCGGGCTCAGCCCAGGGCGCTGTGTGTGGGAACTTGGAGCGGCTCTTCCTGAAAGAGGCAGTGCTGGTGCCAGGCAGCTTTCCAGTAAAATGGTTTAGGAAATAATGGAGAGACGGCACTGACGCCCCGAAGAGGGTCTGGTTTTGAAGCAGCCACTGCAGACTGCCCGGCCCAATTACAGAGAAACAATGTGGATCAAAGGCCCGTCTTGGCTTTGCCGCCTGGAAATGTGGGTGGGGGCGGG
>NW_005278963.1:0-429 GCF_000412655.1 Myotis brandtii
CTAAAGCAAATAAACAAAAAACATATAGCTCAAATTTATCAGATGATGAGAAGGCTCACATTGTCATATCAAAGCAATAGTAAATTTCTCAAGTTTATATATAAATTACCACATGTGTATACATTTTCAAAACTTTCACATAACTATAAACTTCTCAGTGTCATTAAGATTTTTACCTATTGAGAAATAAAAAATGCTGAACAAGTGTGTCAAGAGAAGGACTTCTTTCTATATTCAGCTCTGTAATCTTCCTCAAGTCATTTTTTAATCTCAAATTGTTTACTCATCTAAGTAAAATAGGCATCATAATATCATCCCTTCAAGATTAATAATGAAGATCAAATGAGTAAACAAGTGTAAAGATGCATTGCAAGTTCTGAAATGAAAAAAAAATGTAGGAAATATTATTACTATTATTAAATCCCATTT
>NW_005278964.1:0-429 GCF_000412655.1 Myotis brandtii
TTTTTCTAAAATTGTAAATTGATGATATCACCTACAAATATACAAAACTTAATACACTTAGAGTCTCCATAACCCAGAATAAAAGTTAAAAATTCAATTCAAAGTGGTTTCTAAATATTCATATTGTATGGGAAAATAGGTAATCAGGTCATAAGTAAAATTAAAACAGAAAATTTGATAATGCAAAAGGTAAAATTAATTTATACATATGTGGAGACAGGATTCAGATTTGGCTCTAAGCTTCCAAGTAGTACAAAGAAAGGATAAGAATATCATAAATAAGATTGAGCCCTTTTCCATAAGATTTTGTTTTTCCTTAGAAGAAAGTAGGTGTTTACAATACTGCACCTTAAAATAAATTTTTCCTGTGGAACCTCACAAAGGCAAAGTTATGTTATATAATGGTCAGTGTCCTCTGAAACAGCTCCA
>NW_005278965.1:0-429 GCF_000412655.1 Myotis brandtii
GGCATGTGTGGCCTACAGCTCAGGAGTGTCCCTCTCAAGGACCTGGGCTCTGTCCTTTGAAATGTCCTCGTCCGCCCTGGCCGTGTGGCTCCGTTGGTTGGGTGTCACCCTGTGCACCAGGATGTTGCCAGTTCAATTCCTGGTCATGCACACGCCCAGGTTGCAGGCTTAACCCGGCTGGCATGTGAGCAGGAGGCAGCCCATCAATGTGCTCTCACATGGATGCTTCTCTATCTCCCTCTCCCTCTCCCTTCTTCTCTCCATCAAAAATCAATAAACTATTCTTAACAAAACATATAGAGAGATGCTGTTATGGCAAAGTAACCAAACACGGGACACAGACCACCAAGCTCTCAGGAGATGCAGAAAATCACCTTTATCCCTAATGCAGAGCTGCTGGCTCAGGGGAATCACTTTCCCAAAAGCTGA
>NW_005278966.1:0-429 GCF_000412655.1 Myotis brandtii
AAAAGATGTTGGAATGTCAAATTTAGTAACAAATGATTTGTGCAAGTGGAATCTGCAGCCATCCCCTTAATCAATGTATCAATAAAGGCAATCACGTTAAAGGCTATAACCATGTTGACAGCAGAATGAGGGAGAAGAGGAAAATGGAGGAAAGGCTCTACTAAATGATGTCAGTAACTGAGCCACCGTCAGGGAAGCAAAAAGAGAACCTGGCTTTGCTGACTACAGTTGGACATCACCTTACGAGTCATGACCGTGAGGGTTGGAAGTGCTACAAAGCTCATGACTTGATAGCATCAGATCTGGAAACAGGAGAAATAAAAGTATCAACAGGAGGGAAGAAATGCCACCTTTTCTTCCTCAAGGTAAAAGGCACACTTTCAGGAAGCGTCGCGTCTCTTTAAGATGCTGTGTTTCATCCATATGCAA
>NW_005278967.1:0-429 GCF_000412655.1 Myotis brandtii
AAGCAATTGGGCCACCGTCACGTGGCCAGAAGCCACGGCACAGGATTCCACAAACACCACGTGGTCCTCTGGTTATCTGTCCCCGTCACCCGCCCGGCCCAGCCCAGCTTAGAAACAAGCTCTGAAAGTGGTGGTGACTCCAGGAGGAACAGGGTTTGGAATTTTGATGCCAAGAGTCAGTGGCCCTGAATTTTTTCCCCGAAAGACCAAACCCAGGCACCCGGGGCCAGGGAGCGCTTTTCCTGGCGTAGGGATTCTATTGGGGTCCAGCCTCATCCCACTGGCATTCGGGACTGTCCCTGCCACCTGGAGTGGCACCATCACGCCGGCACCCAGGATCCGGCTCGTGTTCCGCAGCCTGTCTGTTTCACTGGGACGGCTGGAGCCTTGCTGTGTTTTAAATCTGTAAAATCCCATAGCTGGCCTGGC
>NW_005278968.1:0-429 GCF_000412655.1 Myotis brandtii
ATTTGGGGGGATACCCTGTATATTATTAGCATCATCTCTGATTGGACCCAAACACATCAGCTCTAGGTGGGAAATTCAGAGACTAGTGCTCACGTGCCAGTTCTATCTCTACTTTGCTACTTGATTTGCATTCCCCAATCTCAGTTTCCTTATCTGTAAGGAGGGCACTGGAGTGAAATCATGCCTAAAGTTGTTGCAGCTTTAATAAGTCTAATTCACCTATTTGTATGAAGCCAATTTACCAGAAATCACTAATCCTTTTTGTATTCAGAAATGTAAATGGGGAATCATTTCTGAAGTTGAACTAAAAATGAGTGCTCCCATTTTCTTAAAATGAATGGAATACTTTTTGATGTTTAACTTACCAACAGTCCCAGATGAAAGAAAACTGTCTGATCTGCATGATAAATATCACACAACAATGAAGGC
>NW_005278969.1:0-429 GCF_000412655.1 Myotis brandtii
AGTCCGATCTCACAACTCATGCCCTTACTGGTCCAGGGGTCACAGACTCTCAGTAACGGGAGGGTTTCTTCCATACCTTGTGCTTTGGTTGGTGTCATGAGCTTCAGAGAGACATCTGCTGGCCCAAATGTAGCGTTGCATTATTTTTCTATCTTGAAGTCAATCATATTGTCCATTTTAGGACCTTAAACTTTCATAGGGTGCAGGTAAGCTTGTATATTGGAATGCACTGAAGTCACTCACCTCATCTCCTCAAGCATTTTTAGGATTTCCAGCTCAGCATTCAATGGACTGAAATGTAGTCATACCATATCACCCTGTAAGCAGCTGATATTTAATGGGGTAAAGGGTTTCATAGTGAAACTGGATTTCTTATCTTTGTGTGTTCTTTCTTTGGTTAATCCTCACCCAAGGATATTTTTTCCATTG
>NW_005278970.1:0-429 GCF_000412655.1 Myotis brandtii
ATCAAAAAGTAAATAAAAGTGTTTAAAAGCAAGTGTAGGTTCTGGAGTAATGTGCATTCTACAAATGAAAGCCATTAGAGTCTCTCTGGATAATTACATGAAAATCCAGAATTTGGACAGTGTGAAGCCATGACTCGCAGCCTTCTTCCCACCTGTACACTCATGAGCAGAGTGCGAGTGGGGGTGGCAGGGAGTGGGCGTGAGGTGGGGGCTGCTTATCAGGAGTGAGAGCACAT
This sequence comes from Myotis brandtii, assembly GCF_000412655.1. Taxonomy (NCBI): domain Eukaryota; kingdom Metazoa; phylum Chordata; class Mammalia; order Chiroptera; family Vespertilionidae; genus Myotis; species Myotis brandtii. Next base: position 237 of record NW_005278970.1, read on the forward strand.
CTCTGAAGAGGTCCTGAGTGACTCAGAGCTGACTCCCTCCCAGCGTCCCCTCCCACACCTTGCAAATCGCTGCTGTAAGATGGTAGGAGGAAGAGGGGCAAGTGGAGAACTGCTTTGAAAGAGAGCAAAGAAAAACAGAAAACAAGAAAGTGCAGGAGATAGAACACCCACGGGCTACAGTGGAGGCTCCCAG
>NW_005278971.1:0-429 GCF_000412655.1 Myotis brandtii
TGTGCCCATCAGCATGGACACTCCTTCATACCCTGCACACACTTATTGTTGAGTAATTTATTCGGCAGTTACTCATGTACTCTTTTGTAACATCATTTTTGTTATAGTTGTACAATGTTATTTAACTTTTAGTGTTATTGTTTTCCTCAATTATATTTTAAATTCCTGGAAGGAAGTGGCCAATTCTTATTCTTACTTAGCACAGTCCATATATTAACAAATGTCTGTTTATCTCATCTGATACACCATAGGATATAGCATTTATTATTCAATCATCGATTAAATCACAATTATGATTTTGCCTTTGAATGTAGATTAAAGTACGTATCAGTTTTACCCAGATGTTATTTCTTTCAATACAGCTAGAATGTAAAAGAGAACTCATTAGAATTTTATTATACCTGTAATACAACTGAAATATATTTTTTT
>NW_005278972.1:0-429 GCF_000412655.1 Myotis brandtii
TTTTTTTAAAAAAACATAAGTCCCTATTACTTCCATGAAATAGTGATTTGGGCCAATAGCTAGGGTGAGTGAGCAGGTGGAAATGATCAGAAATATTGGGGAAGACCAGCTTGTGGCTGGTTTCGCGTTTTCCTATAGATCTCACTGAGAGATAGACGTCTTTCCACAGACACATTTCAGTTGGCATGATATCAGTCCCAACACACCAGCCCAAAGAAATCTGAGTGCTGTTCACTTAGTGTGAAGAAGACAGTCTGGGAATATTAAAAAATAAGATTTGAGCTTCCAGAGCTTAGTTGCGCCAAATTTCCAAGGATCAGAAAGGAAGGTTAGCTTGGGTAACACCTGGAGTATCCAACCTGTATTTCTGGATCTATTTTTGTTTGTATACCTGGAATTACTTCAGAATACCAAGTCATAATGTTTTTT
>NW_005278973.1:0-429 GCF_000412655.1 Myotis brandtii
CCACCTATGCAGTTTCCCCCATGGACCCTCTTTATTTCTAAAACTCCCCAAACCAGCCTATTTTATCCCTAAAACTCCTTTCAAAAATAAAAAAAATAAAAATAAGTGAAGAATAAGTCGTTTCATCTGGCCTCTTCACCAACCAAATGAGATCACAATGGCTAGTGGACTTCTTTGGGTTTTGAGGTAACATATTCCTCATTTGAGTGTGCTACTCCAGCCCATCTACCAAAAGACCTGAACTGTAGTTTTGAGTAAGACCTAGAACAAGAGAAGGAACTCTAGGCCTCAGTGCAAATTGCTTTACCTCTTGATATGACCTAGCAATCTAGTGGCCCTGGAAGTGTCCGTGGCAGGTAGGGATGCTGTTTGGAACCTTAGGCAGGCTCCTATAGGTGAATTGCAGTGCACACCTTAGGGGTTTTGCAG
>NW_005278974.1:0-429 GCF_000412655.1 Myotis brandtii
TTAGCATATTAGGCTTTTATTATATAGGATACTACAATCTACATTTGGTTATTTTTGACACATTTCAATCAACTGCTGAAATTAGAGAAGTTGTCACCTATTTTCTTAAATATAATAATCACATTTTTAAAAGTCTGTGATAGATACCTCCAATATCTAAATTTTCTATGGACCTAGTTCTATTGCCTTTTTTTCTTCTCTTGTTTCTCAGTCATTTAGTCTTGTTACCTGTTATGCCTAGTAATTTTGGGTTGAATGTTAGATACTGTGTGTAAAAATCACAGAGAATAAGGTCAGGCTCTGGATAATCCTCATATTCTACAGAGAATTTTCCTTCTGGCAGGCAGTTAGGATAGAGCAGAGCATCATAATCCAGGCTGATTTAAGTGGGGTTTCAGCACATGCAACAAAAGTAAAAATAGACAGCCT
>NW_005278975.1:0-429 GCF_000412655.1 Myotis brandtii
CCTGGAGTCTCGAGAGCCTATGTGACTGGCCTGTGTGACTGTACCCACACCCTCCTCCAGACAACCCCTGCACATGCCTCTGCACACACCCTGCACACATACCTTTGCACACACACCCTTGCACATGCCTCTGCACACACACATGCACACATGCCTCTGCACACACCCTTGCACAAGACTCTGCACATACACATGCCTCTGCACACACCCTGCACACATACCTCTGCACACACCCTTGCACATGCCTCTGCACACACATGCACATGTCTCTGCACACACATCCCTGCACATGCTTCTGCACATACCCTGCACACATACCTCTGTACACACATCCCTGCACTTGCCTCTGTAAACTCTCCCTGCACACACACACATGCACACACTCTTGCACACACACCCTTGCATACACCTCTGCCCACACCTTGCACA
>NW_005278976.1:0-429 GCF_000412655.1 Myotis brandtii
AAGGCTGCCATAGCAAAACCTTTATAAAAACCTATTTAGGGTTTACCTGTTCTCTTTATCTGTAGTTTTTATTCTCAGACCTGTTTAAGACCTTCTCCTTTTGCCTGCTCTGTTACTCCTGTTGACTGAATTTCCTGGACCCTTTCACAGTGAGACTGCCACTTTGACACTGAGATCTTCCTCAAAGAAGACCCCTCACTGCAACCTCAGGCAGGAAGTCTACGCTGCCTGCCGGGGTGTCCAGCCCCTCCCCAGCAGTTCCGGCCCCACTCACTCCAGTTTCCTTCTGGTTTTCATCTGATTGTTTTATATTGTTTAAATACATTTGAAACAATACTCTATTTGAAATTATTTTACATGTGAGATGTGTGTCTCCTACCCCCATTTATTTATTTCATGAAATCACTTATTTATATAAGTATAAATTAT
>NW_005278977.1:0-429 GCF_000412655.1 Myotis brandtii
TGGCTCTGTTGACTAACGAGTTTGCCGACCACTGGCCAGGTTTCCAGAACCCATTCCAGAGAGCTTAGGACCATTTGATAGGTGACATTTGATATCTTTCCTCATTCCATCTTGCTGAGTTGTTCTCTCTTGTGCTCGGGACATCTGTGGGCTGGAGGGCTTTCCCAGGGCTAGTCAGTTGCACATCTCATCTGCTGATCCCCGTCCGAAAGGCGAACAGTGCCTGTCACATCCACTGATAATCAGATTCCTTGTCCACTTCTTTCTTGGGAAGGAGATGGCTTCCTGGGTCGGCTGTAGGACTGGATGGAAAGAACTGAAAATGAGCGTGATTGGTTCATTATCAGGGCAAGGCTGGGCATATTCCCAGGGGCCCAGAGTGTCCCCAGGTTTTTGTTTGTTTCTTTGTTAATCCTCACCCAAGGATAT
>NW_005278978.1:0-429 GCF_000412655.1 Myotis brandtii
TGAGAACTGCTTGAGTTCAGGTCATATTTCCCTTTTCCCTTTGGCTGCCAGGAATCTCAAAGCCAAGGCAATTCTGAGGCCCTTCGTGACCTGAAACATTTATTTGCCTTCTTCCTGTGGCTTCGCTTTCTCTCCCTGCTGCTATCTCCCCTGATGCTGATTCGCTTTATCTGTTGTATCAGTATTTTTATGATGTGCCCTCTGTTGTAAGCTGCTTTCCGTGCTGTTTAGAACAAAGAGAACCCTAAGTAAGGACAGTGGTTCCATTGTGACGTTAGATTTATTGCTGAAAATGTGGGTTTTTTAGCGTGATCAGTGAATTCCCCTTCCGAATTGTCTGAATTTAGGGCAGGGGTGACGTGAGAAGTTCTCTCTCTTCTACCTCTGAGCCTCAGCACCTTGGCTCATAGAAGCCCTCAGGGTCCCAAC
>NW_005278979.1:0-429 GCF_000412655.1 Myotis brandtii
AACCACTGAGACAAACCGGCCAGGGCCTCTGTACATTTCTGAAACCAACTACCTATGTTCTGGCCTTACAGTGTTTAACATTTTAAAATAGACTTGTCCAGTCAAGAGAGCAACAGTCTAATGGGCGGAGACACCCAAAACAAGCAGGAATAACCTTGAGGGTAGGGAGGTGTGAAACCCCGCCCCCTCATATCCCATGATCCACCGCGGCTCCTTACAGGCCCTGCCCAGTGGGATTTAAACCCAGGCCCGCCTCTCTGGGTTCACATCCTCTCAGAGGACAGCAGTGTGTGGACCCCTTGGTCTGAACCTCGGCTCTTAGCGAATTTCGAGGACAGAGGACAGAGCACTTGGGAAGTGCACGTCTGTCTGCCTGTCTATCTGCTTTGTTGACTTCCACTTTTTCTGAAGGACACACACCCACATTGC
>NW_005278980.1:0-429 GCF_000412655.1 Myotis brandtii
ATCTTTATTGTTGAAAGTATTACGTATGTCCCCCTCTCCCCTCTTGCCCTCTCCCACCCCACCCCCACTTCATGGATTTCCTAATGTTGTTTCAGTGGATAGTTGAATTGTGGTAAGTAGTCAGGTGTCCATTGGGGAAGCCATTGGGAATTGCTTGCTCCCCTGACTCAGTGGTGTTCCCACTCTGTGAGGGACGCTTCACTGCAATATCTTGTCACCCAAGTACATTCTCCAAAATTATTTATATGGTCAGTCATTTCCCTCTCCAAATTCAGCTTTTTCTCTCAGAATTTGAGCACTCAATTGGGAAGCAGAGGTGGTGTGCTTGCTCCTGGGTATGACCAAAGCCTGTTAATTTTCTCCTCAGAGAAAGTGGAGGGACAGATTTCATGAAGCCATTTACATACATATTCCAGGAAAAGAGCACAC
>NW_005278981.1:0-429 GCF_000412655.1 Myotis brandtii
TGTTTGTATGGAAAATAATACAACAGTTAACAAATAATAATAATACAAGAATAAAGTGTTTCCTGTACCCATAACTGTAAACGCTCTTTTCTCTTGCCCTGTAGTAAGTGTATCAGGTAGCTCCCTCCAAAACTTAGTGGTTTAAATTAACAGTTATTTAGCTCATGATTCTGGAGCTTGATATACTTGGGCTGGCTCACTCATGCTCTGAGGACAGTCAGATTGGGTGGGGGCTGGCTGGTCTAGGGTGGCCTCCGCTGGGGCAGCTCTTCTGCTCCATGTGGTCCCTCCTTCTCCAGCAGGCTAGCCCGGCCTGTGCACTCGAGTTTCCGAGAGAGAAGTAGGCACATTCTCTTGAGGCCCAGGCTCAGAACCTCACAAATAACACCCACTGCATTCTGCTGGGCAAAGCAAGTCACTAGGGCAGCC
>NW_005278982.1:0-429 GCF_000412655.1 Myotis brandtii
AGAGAAACTTATAGCATTAAATGCACATGTATTAGAAAAGAAGAAAGATTTAAAATTAAAAATCTAACCTTGCACCTAAGTAAAATAGAGAAAGAAAAGCCATATAATCCTAAAGAACAAAATAAATAAAATAAAAGTAGGGCAAAATTCAATTAAATTACAAATGAAAATAATAGAAAAGCATTTTTAAATCAAAAGCTGATTCTTTGAAAAGATTAACACAATTGATAAATCTCTATCCAGGCTCACCAAGGGAAAAAGAGAGAAGACACAAAGGACCAATAGCAGAAAAGGAAGAGGAATCATCACTACAGATCCCATGACATTACGAAGATAATAAAGGCATACTCTGAACAACTCTATGCTCACGAAGAACTTAGATTAAATGGACCAATTCCTTGAAAGATACAAATTACCAACACTCACATA
>NW_005278983.1:0-429 GCF_000412655.1 Myotis brandtii
TATGTTTTTATTGATATGGGGCGGGGGGAGGAAGAGAGAAAGAGAGAGAGGAACAACTGTTGGTTGTCCCCCTATATGCCCTGACCAGGTATCTAACCAACAACCTACCTATGTACCCTGATCTCAAAATAAACCCGAAAACTTTTGGTGTAGGGGAGGACTCTCCAACCAAATGAGCCACCAGTCATGGCTTAAAATAGTGTTTATATTAATATTTTACATGCTTTGCATGTATTTTGTTCAAGCCATTGGCTTTCACATCCTTTTAAAATGTTGGTTTTGATAACCATACAGTATTAAAAAATAATAATCAAATGTATGAATCTGATATAAATAATTTACTTACAGTTTAGGGTTTTCTGTTTAAGAAGTCTTTCCATACTCTGAGGTGTCACATATGTTATTTTTAAAATAACTCTCATCATGTTA
>NW_005278984.1:0-429 GCF_000412655.1 Myotis brandtii
ACTGAGCCAACCACTGTGGGAGCCTCGGAAGTTGGGAGGGCATCAGAGAAGGCTTCCTGGAGGAGGGAGCCCTTGAGCTGAGCCTTAAAATCCAAACAGAATTCAGCCTGGTGGAGGGAACATGGGTGAGGATGCTGGGGATGGGGGAGAGCGTCCAGGAGGAGGAACCTTGAGCAAAAGCTGGGAGGCTGGAGAGCAGGGCACCACAACACAATGGGTGTTGAATGAGCTCAGCGGGCGGTCTCTGGGGAGTGGGCAGGCCAGAGGGCCCCTCCCTTCTACTCTGGCACGGAGGGTTTGTTGTTGCCCCCACCCCCACTGCAGCAGCTGGCAGGAATGGGGCTGTCCCTTCAGCTGCCTCTTTAGCTGCCACCTCTGGGGCTCCCATGGGCCGGCCCCGCCCCTTGGGCTGCGCTGGAGGGAGGGGCG
>NW_005278985.1:0-429 GCF_000412655.1 Myotis brandtii
GGAGGGAGTAGCCCATGGCTGTGTTGGCTGCCCCTGCGTCCCCGGGTTCCAGCAAGGCTGGCACCTGCCATCAGTGATCCCGGTCATCAGGTTCTGGTGTTGCAGAGAGCAACCAGTCACCCTCAGCAGACATGGTTGGGCACAAACACAGGCCCTTCTAATCGAGTGGAGAATAACAGGGACATCCAATGAGAAAGGACAGGACCCTACGATGGGGCCACACAGCCCAGCCCGGCGGCCAGAAAAGGCTTCCTGGTGACGTGATGCCTCCAAGGACAAAGGGTTGAGTGGGGGTAATAAGGAGGGAGCAGCAGGAATAGGCCTCGAGGCCAGAGGCACCTGCTGCACCACCGGACTGACAGGCCTGGGGGCAGGCAGGGACGTAGGGAGAGCAGGGAAGCCTGCGCCTGGCTGCAGCGGGAGGAAGGC
>NW_005278986.1:0-429 GCF_000412655.1 Myotis brandtii
ATTGTAGATACAAACCTTTAATTTCTCACAATTAAAACAGAGGTCAGGTCACAAAAGTTAATAAGAGTCTCTTGCAACAGAGAGAATTTTACATTGGTTGCTGAGCATACACTACTCCTCCCCCCAGCCCCGCATCTGAAGGGCATCTCTACATGTCAAGATGAGTTGCCAGGTAAAACACAGGACATCCAGTTCAATTTTAATTTCAAAACCAACAAATAATATTTTAATATAAAAATGACCAAAATATCTGGACATACTTATACTAAAACCTAGACATAATTATACCAAATACTAGCACATAATTAAACTAAAAAAATGTTGTTTATCTGAAATTTCAATTGAAATGGGTGTCAGTATTTTTATTTGCTAAGTCTGGCAACCCTGGTTTCAGGTGCCAGGTTTCATCAACCACATGAGAGCTCTTCC
>NW_005278987.1:0-429 GCF_000412655.1 Myotis brandtii
ATTTGCATATTACCCTTTTATTATATAGGATAAACTCATCTTCAGCAAGGGTTGCTCTTGTAGGACTCCTACATGCCCTGGACTGTGGGGTATCCCTGCAGCCTGGTTCTGGGGCTATCCCTGCTTGGGAACTCACAGGAATCAAGGGCTCCAGCTTGAATATCCAAATACTCCACAAATAAATACTCCATAAATTCAGGCCCAGCCCTTATCTCCCACAGGTAGCTCTTCTGTCCACCCTTGACATCTGCAGTTGACAAGCTTTCTTGTTGCTTTCCTGGCCTCAGTGAAGGTCAAGCTTTCTTTGTCCTTATTTCACATGTTACCTGATCACTCATGACTCTCAGTTTTAAAAAGGAAGTTTAATTCTAGGTCCCCCATTTGTACGGCACCTGAAGCTGAGACTTTTCTGCTTCAGCAAAACAGCAC
>NW_005278988.1:0-429 GCF_000412655.1 Myotis brandtii
CAATGGAACAGCTGGTGGTTTCGTTGCTGCTTCGGCTGTGGGCGGCGGTAAACAGTGCGTCACCACCCGACCCCGCCCCGGTCTGACTGTGGAGTCTTGCCACCCCTGCTCCTGCCTCTCGTGGCAAATCCATTCAGCTGCTGGCATTCCCTCCTGCCACACTCGCTGGGCGGCCGGCAAGCACTGAGCCCTGAACGGGGGGATCAGGTAGCACGTGCCCGTGGCAGCTGGTGACCGGACTCAGGCGGGAGCACCCTCCGCCTCCAGGACAGTTTCTCACGCTGGGGAGTCAGCACCAGATGGACCTTCTGCCCCGGGATTTCTAACCAAGACCCTGGAAGCCTCTCCAGGAAGGACTGCTGGCCCCTAATGGCCGCCCGACAGGCCATCTCTAGGGAGGTCGGGAAATACTTGCCAACTGGAGAGAAG
>NW_005278989.1:0-429 GCF_000412655.1 Myotis brandtii
AACTACAACAAGTTCAGCACAGCTTCCACGGGCACTTCTTTGGGGGGTTCTCCCACCAGGCGACAAAGCCCAGGGCTTCCTCCCAGTAAGCATCCACAGCAGGATCCTTCCCTCAGGGGCGGGTCGTGGGGGAGGGGGTGCGGCGCAGGGCGGTCAGAGGTGTTGCTTTCATATGGTCACATGCACTGATGGTGCGCGCAAGCCTGATGAATGTTCATGTATAGACACACTCGTGTGACCACCATCCAGCAACCAGAAGGCTCCCTCATGCCCCTTCTGACCTGTCACTACTGGCTAGTCTGCCCTTGAACTACATATGACTGGAACCATGCAGTATGTACTCATCTGTGTCTGGCTGTTCAAGCAGTGTCTGCAAGATTCATCTGTGGCAATTGTCATTCTTCACTGCTGTATAGTATTCCATTGTGT
>NW_005278990.1:0-429 GCF_000412655.1 Myotis brandtii
CTTACATCTATTTCTCTTGACTGAGACAACCTCATTCTGGTCCTGGTCTGACTTGCTTTGGTCCTAGAGGTTTTCTTTTATTCCTTTTGCATCTGCCCAGCACCTTCACTTCCAATGAATTATCCTCCCATCCCATCATGGTGCTCTGGTAGGGTTACCAGAGCCAATCAATCTCTCCTGACCACAGAGATGGGCAGTGACCAGGACCCATCCTGAAACCCTTTCCACAGACTTGGTTCTGGGTGGATCTGTAGCACCAGCTGGTTATACTGGTCCTTTCCTGAGAATTCACTGGCAGGGTTAGGAGAGCAGCTTGCTCTGACTGTGGCCATGCCTGCCTGGTTTGATACTCCCCACACACTGAGCTCATAGCCATCTTCAGCGGAAGAGAAAGTAGCCAAAACAGAGAGGGAGGTGGATCCAAGAGAT
>NW_005278991.1:0-429 GCF_000412655.1 Myotis brandtii
AGGGTCTTTAAAGAGATCACAAGTTAAAATAACGTCATTAGGATGGGATCAGATCCAATCTGACTGGTGTCCTGGTAAGAAGAGATTAGGACACAGATACGCATAAAGGGACAACCATGTGACCACACAGGAAGAAGATGACCATCTACAAGCCACGAAGAGTCCTCAGAAGAAACCAACCCTATTGACACCCTAATCTCGACCTTGCAGCCTTCAGAGCTGTGAGAATTAACTTTTGTTTAAGCAACACAGTCTGTGGTACTTTGTTATGACAGCCCTAGAAACCTAACATTCTGCTTCTCCTCATGAAATTCCATCTCCGTGATGGCCCTCAAATCTATCAAATTACAACAGTGTGGTGATTTTAAAGAAAATGGCCACAAAATCCTTTGGCACTTCTCCCACTGAGAGCTAGGGCCTCTTCCCTCT
>NW_005278992.1:0-429 GCF_000412655.1 Myotis brandtii
GCAACAGATGTCTCTTACAACCATCCAGGTTTATTGTTGTTTAATAGAGTAGCTAGCTACACCTTCCAAAATCCTGGCCCACAGAAACTGTGAGAATAATAAATGTTTCTTGTCATTTTAAACCACTAAGTTGTGGGGCTATTTGTTATGCAGCAATAGTTAAAGTATATGTGTCTACTAAGATGACAATAGAAGCTTCGTGAAACAAAAAGTCCAATAAGTGTGGTAAAACTTGTCCAACATTATCTTTGCTTTGGGACTTCTCTGAACCTTAATATGCTAATGTGACTGTGAGTTTCCAGAGAAAGAGACAGAGACAGACACAGTTGGGATTTCCCAAAATTGTTGAACAATAAAATGCCTTTTGTTCGTCTGTTTTTTGTTTTGTTTTGTTGAAACACTAATAATATCTCTAGAGCTCTGGTGTTC
>NW_005278993.1:0-429 GCF_000412655.1 Myotis brandtii
CTCATTCAATAGAAACTTATCTGGCCACTGGCTAAAGTTAGCAATAAAACTACTGGTCCACAATGTGTTTACACCTAATTTCACCTGTTTCATTTTTCTCTTGTATTGTGGCTACTACAGATGTGACTCGCATAAATGTGACTCGCATGTTTTATCTGTTGGATGGTGCTGCCCTGCAGAGCCCAGCTTGGGCACAGGCAGCTGTCATTGTCTTCTCTCTGCCACACCAGCCAAGCACAGTGTGGTCTCCCTTTTATTCTGGGGAGAAAACATTTGGGCCCAGTGGCCTCCCTGGGCGTCGGGGTCTCACTCACTGCTGTCACCTTCATCCCGTGGTCGTGCCTCCAGGAGGTCGGGATGGGAAAGAGGCCAGTCGCCCTCCTGGTGCCCACACAGCAGCCATGCCGGGCCCTGGTAGGCAGTAATGTG
>NW_005278994.1:0-429 GCF_000412655.1 Myotis brandtii
CTAAGCATCACTCTCCTCAACTGGGACTGCTCACTGCACAGGTGGCTTGGGGCAGCTTCTCCCTCAGACTAGAGGCCCCCTGGGGAGGCTCTAATTCTCCTCCTAAATGTGATTTCCTCCTCAGGCTATTGCTTGAAGCCCGACCATGTCTCCCTCTGCTGACTTTAGATTTACCCAAACTGAGGCTGGGTCAGAGCTGGGTGTTCTCCCGCTCCTCCCCGGAGGCCCCTCCAGGCTCAGGATGGGGGTGGCACTGCCCTGTTTTGTCCAGCTCTAGTCCCTGTCCTACTCTTCCAGGACTTTGGGTGTTTCTCCGCTTCAGCCACACTAAAATCCTTATCATTCTGAGAAAAACCCCAGTTCCTTCACACCTTCATGCTTTTCCCTACACTATTCCCTCTGCCTAGAATCCCTATCCCACCATCCTCC
>NW_005278995.1:0-429 GCF_000412655.1 Myotis brandtii
CTCTGTGAAGCACTATGCCTCTTTCCCTAAGGAAATATAAAAGGGGGTTTGTAGCACACTGTGACTTCAACAACCTGCTATGAATAAGCTCAGTATGAAAAAGAGGAAAGTGCCTAGAAAGAGGCAGTGCTGAAAATGAAAATGCTGCCTGTGCAGAGGTTTGATGGACCATAATTACTGATGCTCTAGGGTTGGGTCATGTAAACAATACACAATTACAACTGAAGCTCAATGAACACCTACTGTCTGCCGGATACTGGTATAGGCTATGGGCATAGAAAAGTGAATCAGATATGTCCCTGTTCACAAATATAATATGTCACATGCTATAAAGAAAAAGGTATAAGCCTTGGCTGGTGCGGCTCAGTTGGTTGAGCATTTTCCCATGCACAAAGAGGTCACCAGTTGGATTCCTGGTCAGGGCAAATG
>NW_005278996.1:0-429 GCF_000412655.1 Myotis brandtii
GAGAAAATATTGGAAAATCATGTGTCTAATAGGGAGTTAATATCTAAAATACATAAAGAACTAATAAAAATCAATAGCAAATAAATAAACAATCCAAATTTAAAAATGGGTAGAGAGAATAAATAGATATTTTTCCAATAAAGACATATAAATGGCCAATATGGAAAAGTGCTCAACATCACTAATCATCGTAGAAATGCAAATCAAAACCACAGTGAGATGAGAACTGTTAGAATGTCTATTATAAAAAGACAAGAGATACATGCTAGCAAGGATATGGAGGAAAGGGAACCCTGGCATACTGTTAATGGGAATGCAAATTAGTACAGAAACTATGGAAAACAATATGAAATTTCTTCAAAAAATTAAAAATAATACTAGAATGTAATCCAGCAATCCCATTCTGGGTATATATCCTAAACAAACAAA
>NW_005278997.1:0-429 GCF_000412655.1 Myotis brandtii
TTTCTTTTCTAGTGCCTGCAGATTAAAAGAAAAAGAGAGGAAGAGCCCAGTGGGGGGATCATTATTTGCTAACACGTTGGAAAATCACGTTCCTTTCCCATTTCAGTGATGCTACAGGCAGGGGGCGGAAGAGAGGACTATAGTGCGGGACCCGGGCTGCAGTCTTACCCATGGCAGATTCACCCAGGAATACATCCAGGAACCACCGTAAAGCCCGGTTTACACACGTCATTTAAAAGCCTTCAGCACAGAAGTCATCTCACGGTATTTCTGACAGCGGTGACATCTTAGAGAAAGAAGTGCCCTGCACGCATCGGAGTGATCGACATTCGACACCATGCATTGTTGGCAATATTCAAGGGCTAATCATTCCACTTTCTTCCTTCCACTGTAGGCATTTTGGATGATTGCTGGTGTCTCTTTATAGTC
>NW_005278998.1:0-429 GCF_000412655.1 Myotis brandtii
ATGTATCTTCCTGAAATAAAACAAAAATGAGAAATTATTTTTAAAATAGACCATGATCTTGGCTAGGAGATACAACATTGTTAAGATACCTGTTCTTCCTGAGTTAATTTACAATCTCATTAAAAATAAATATTCAGAAGTTTAGGTAGGTTTATTATCAAGTTTGTCTAGATACCAATCAGGCAAGAATATCCAGGAAAACCTGATACTCCCTCCCCCAATGAAATTAACAAACATTATAAATCTACCATATTTAAAACATCACATACACACACAAGGTAAATAAGTGAACGGATGGATATGTGAATTAACTTGATGGGGAGAAGTCTTTTCATACATAATATATATATTTCTATCAAATCATTATGTTATACACTTTAAATATCTTACAATTTTGTCAATTATATCTCAGTAAAGCTGGAAAATGCT
>NW_005278999.1:0-429 GCF_000412655.1 Myotis brandtii
GCAAGATGCTGCAGCATCTTATCTTAGATAGGAAGAAGAGGAGATGCAGAGAAGAGCAATTTTTTAAAACTCTGTAAAGCAATAGCTTTCCCCAAACCCAGTCAGCTTGCTCGAGTCTCCTTGGCCAGGACCGTGTTACGTGGCTAGCTGGCTGCAAGAGTGAAGGAAATCACGACAATCGCTAGACACATACCACCCTTAACGTATTGGGTCCTTTTGGCCAGGAAAGAAAAAGAGGAGAAGAGATTTCGGGTAGACTGTGAGCAGGATATGTCAGAGAGGAGAGAAGATTAGCGGGAGCAAGGGAGAAGGAGGAATGGAAGTAGGTTAGTGAGGAGGGGAGATGTTCTGCCAAAAACCATAGGAATGTAATTACTGGTATTAAGATTTTGCAATAATAATCCTATATAATAAAAGGCTAATATGCAA
>NW_005279000.1:0-429 GCF_000412655.1 Myotis brandtii
TTTTGTGCACCGGGCCTCTAGTATATATATAAAGAGATACAAAATGAAAAAAAGTTATTGAACAATAATTCCTGAAAGAGGTTAGCTTAGGAATTGAATCATCATAGAGCTCAGGCCCCTAAGCATCAGCCGCCCTCCCCTCACCCACCCCCTCCCCGGCCATCAACGCCGCTCCCCCAGAGGGGCACACAGGAGCCTCTAGGTTTGCGGAACCTGGGCTGAATATTAAAAAGGTGAGTGTTCCCGGTTTTGGGGGGGACCCTGGGGAGATGGGGCCGCAGTAAGATTTTCTCTGGGGGTGGGGTTGTTTTTTGCTCCTGTCGGCCCAACGTTCGAACGTTTCCTTAAACTTGATTTGAACGGCAAAGGACGAAAATGCAGATTAAAAAAAATGTTAGGCCCTGGCCGGTTTGGCTCAGTGGATAGAGC
>NW_005279001.1:0-429 GCF_000412655.1 Myotis brandtii
CAGGGACAGGGACACGGGTGAGAAGGCTGCCGAAGGCCACAGACGCGGTGAGAAGGCAGCCGGGCGCCTGTGCACTTAGGACTCGGAAAGTCCCTTCGGGGTCTGGGCTCCCGGACCCACCTGGGCCTTCGGGGGGGGGCGGGGGGCGGGGCTGGAAACACACTTGCTGGCAGTCACCCCGAAGCACATTCCGGTTTGCAGTTTTCGCTCTGAATTAAAACCGCAGCCAACGTTAAATTTAATAATCGTTATAAACTCCCGAACATGCACGGATGGCTGGCCGACCCCGGAGGGGAGGCTCTATAAATAGGTCCTTGTAAGCAAATAGCGGGATTGGGTCCAAAACTTGTTGAATTACCTTTTGTGCAAACGCCGTGTCTCCGTGTCGGTCACGGGCGGGGCTCGGTGACCGAGGGCGCCAGGCGGACC
>NW_005279002.1:0-429 GCF_000412655.1 Myotis brandtii
TGTAGATATTGAGTAGATTTTTATTGGTTTGAAGATTTTCTGAGCACTAGTCATGTGCTGGTTATGCTCGCATACATCATTTTAATTCTCACAATATTAATTAGATGAATGTTATGACCTCAGTTTGTAAAAACTGATGAGAATACTGTGACTAAGAGGGCTGAAGTTACAAGTAGGTTATGGAACCATGGAATGGATCTAGACTAGTCTGACATGCTCTCTCACTATAGCCAGACAGGCTGATAGGCTGAAATAATCAGTCTTTGTCTTGATCATTAGATGAGCTAGAATATAAACTGGAAAAATTCAGGGAGTCCATTTCTGACTTTATTTCTAGACCACTCATTAGCTTCAATAAAGGAACAGTTTTCAAAAGTAAGCTAGCAAATGTAGGATCTAGTAGCTATTGCAACATTTCACAGTCTAGTA
>NW_005279003.1:0-429 GCF_000412655.1 Myotis brandtii
CGGCCCACATAAACTTAAACCTTGCTTATTTGGCCCGCGTTAGCCTTTGAGTTTGAACTCCTGTACTGGAGTCCGGCTGCCCTGTTTCCACCAGAAGGCACACAGGTATGCACGTGAGAAACGGGAGGAGGGAGGACTCACATGATGTTCACGGCCACGGCGCAGCCCGCTGTTATCAGCATAGTCTTCCCCTCGATCTCGTAGTTCCCAGAGATTAGCCGCTCTGCTGCCAGGTACACCAGCACCCCAGTCACCACCCAGATGGACAGCACAGACAGCAGGGCTCCCAGGATCTCTGAGGAAGAGCCAACCCCAACACCAATCTTAGTGTGGAGCCCGAAGGCTGAGGAGACCTCTGTCCCAAGTCAGGGCCTGGGTCTGCACCTTATCCCACCACTCAAACGTCTGACAATATCAGAGCTAGGAGTT
>NW_005279004.1:0-429 GCF_000412655.1 Myotis brandtii
ACCTCCCATGGTCTGCTAAATATACCTCTGTTAATACAGCCCCACGTTCGGAGAAACGTAGTTTCACCGTCAGCGTACGGTTAACTCAGCTCCGGGGCATTTGACTGATTTGAAAACTCGGTGCCACACGGGGGTGGCAGAGCCCTCAGAAGGGACAGACGCTGAAATCACCCCTGTTCACACGTGTGGCGCCGTCTGGCGCTTGAAGCGGGCGGGTCAGGAGCCCTCCGTGAGGGAGGAGCTGCTCTGCTGACCGAGCGACCCTCCCCCTCCCCCTCCTCCGACTTGAAGACTCTTCGTTCTGTTCCCGTTGCATCTGTGGGCAACTCGACAGCCTGTCTCCTGAGTTGGTTCCCGGCCTTCGCCGCCGTCGCTCAAAGCAGCACCCACCTCCGCCTGCGCGGGGGACGGGCTGCTCTCTGTCCGGGC
>NW_005279005.1:0-429 GCF_000412655.1 Myotis brandtii
TTAAAAATGGTTACTTCAAAGAATCCAGTAACAAATGTGACATTAAATTGAGTTCATAATTACTTAGCTTAATTAAAAATAGTGGGGACATGAAAGAGAACATAAAATCATTTTACTCAGTATCATTTCAACAAGCCAGTAAGGAAAAACATTTTGTAATTTTAAAAAATCAAGTGTGGAAAGTTCAAATCATCATAAAAGAAGCCCAAAAATCTTTGTTTATTTCCAAAGGCAGACACAATGAAGATGTTAATGAAAATTCTGCTTTCTGTTCCTATTTCACACACCTGAACTCTCTCTGACCCTGGCAAAGGGGTTTCATGTTTCAGATTCCTTTCCCCATATGGGAGAAGGGCATGGACGTTTATCTAGGATTCAATGAGATAACATCCGTAAATTAGAACATTTTACGCAAATGTAAGGTAGCAT
>NW_005279006.1:0-429 GCF_000412655.1 Myotis brandtii
TCAGATAACCAAATGACAATCCTAGGATGATCTTTCTTAAAACGAAACTAGACAAAAGCCACCTGTAGCAAAATAACACTCCAAACAATCAAGGTACTATCAGCACGGTGTGGTGGAAAGGGCATTGAACTGAAAATCACTCTAGTCTTCACTCTGCTCACATAAATGGTTGACTCTTGGTGATCTCCGTAGTCCTTCTGGGTATTGGTTTCCTCGTCTGTAAAATAAGGAGGTTGACTAGATCACTGCTCCTTTCTAGTTGTAAGATTATAGGATTTTGACAGAAACCTGTTACACTAGAGAATTTCATATGTATATATGTTTCATATATAATTTCACTTACTGTATTTTTCCGTGTATAAGATGCTATTTTTTTTTAAATTGTTAGACTGAAATCAAGGGGCGTCTTATACATGGAAGTCAGCCGAG
>NW_005279007.1:0-429 GCF_000412655.1 Myotis brandtii
TTAATTATTATGAAGCTTTTATTATTCTACCCTGAAATGCTTCAATGACAAGGATTTTTTAAAAATCCTGCCATAAGCCCCCAGGGTCAACTTATCACAGGTTTTTAGTTATTTGATGATGGCACAAATACTATATCCAAAGGTTTGAAAGTGGCATCCTGTTCAGTGAGTGTGTGCTGAAAGCATTCGAATGATTTTATCTGCTTATATCTCTTTGAAACTCGAGTTTTGAAGGACGTAATGTACATAGACTTCTGAATATTGACTGTATACATGCTTAAGAATTAGACGGTATATTGGATAGATATTTACTTACTGCCATATATCAGTATATATACCGGGTGGGCCAACATAGGTTAACAGTTGTTTATATTGAAACTACTACAATAATTAATGAATTATAATGCAAGAATAAACTATATGTTTCGC
>NW_005279008.1:0-429 GCF_000412655.1 Myotis brandtii
ACTGTGAGATTAAGTTCACGGGGAGATGACCAAGTTAGACTGAGGAAGAAGACAGAGCACTTGTACCAATAGCCTGAGTAAAGAAGACCCGCCTGGCCAATGTGGTAAAGCATCCTCCAATCGGCTGAAGCCTGGAAAAGAGCAAAAGGCCGGGAAGGCTGAATTCCTTCTCTTTTTCTGAGCTGGGACATCCATCTCCTCCCTCCCTTACACACCAGAGCTTCCAGTTATTCCGCCTTCACGCTGGGATTTATACCAGTGGCCCCAGGGTTCCCAGGCCTCTGCCTTGGACTGGCTTGTACCACTGGTTTTCCTGGTTGTTTAGCTTGCAGGGGGCACAGCTTGTGCTTCTCAGCCTCCATAATCATGTGACCCAATGCCCATAATAAATCTTTATCTCTTATCTATCTATCTATCTATCTATCTATC
>NW_005279009.1:0-429 GCF_000412655.1 Myotis brandtii
CCGCACCAGGGGAAGGGGTGGGGAATGAGAGCCGATTCAGAGAACCAGGGGCCGTGCTGCACAGTCCCGGTTCAAGGGGGGACAGGCAGGGCTGCAAAAGGCTCACAGACCACGTGAGGGGAACCTTATCCTGGAGGGTGGGGGCCACTGGGGTATCAGACTGTGGAGGAGAGAATGGGGTGGGTGAGGCTCCACTTCCCCAGCGATGATAATGGGCGGGCTGTGTGGAAGGGCTGGGGCTGGGCTGAGAGTCAGTCTCCTTGTCCGGCCAGCCGTGACCACAGCTGCTGTAACTAACACAGTGTGGTGTCAGCACAGACAGACAAAGCAGGAAGTCTAGTGGGCACGGCCACCGGGAGAATTCAGGAGGACCAGGCTGGCACCCCGAAGCAGGGGACAGGATGGGGCTCTGCAATAAACATCCTGGCA
>NW_005279010.1:0-429 GCF_000412655.1 Myotis brandtii
ATTGCTTGAGCAGCCTGAGTCAATGACTGATTGAAACAGAATCCTTGGGGTTTGTGTTTAGACCATTTGCAGTATTTTAAAGTTTCCCAGATAATTTTGATCCAAAGGTGTTTGAGCCCTGGATAGCTAGAGAGAAAACTACATTATGAATTTGTGAAATAGGGTTGGAAAATAATATTAGAACAAGGCTGTGGTGGCTTCTATATCAGGGGAAGGATTTCTGGACTGCATCCTGTAAGTAAGGTGGAGCCACCAAGTTTTTGATTATATTGGTTTCCACCTTTTTCTGAGCCCAGTATAGTTGCATCTTTTTAAATTCCTTTCAGGGCAGTAGACAGAGTGGGGAAGGAAAGTTATGGGATCCAGGTGTGTGTGTGTCACAGTCCTTGGTACTTATTGAGGATGTTATTTATTCATTGTTTTTCCTCT
>NW_005279011.1:0-429 GCF_000412655.1 Myotis brandtii
TGTTCTCTTATTCTGTAACCTGCTTTTTCACTCAACATTATGCCATGGCCCTCTTTCTGGGTCAACACATTTAGAAATATCTTATCAATTTTAGTGGCTGCTTAAAATTCCACTGTATGGTTAAAATATTCAATATTTAACCAGCTCTCCATTGGTAGACATTTAGGTTGATTTCGACATTTATTGTAGAGAATGTTGCTCTGAAAATCCCCGTGGTTACATCTTGATCCACATGTATAATTTATTGCTCATTTAAACATCTCTCTCTCTTTTTAAAGTACCGTACATAATAGCCGTTTGGGGGTTGAGATGAGAAAATACTGTGGCATTTTCTGAGACTTCTGAATCCCCGAGGAGTGTCCTCAGTATGGAAACGAAACAGAGGAACCAGGGCCAACTCATGCTGCCCAGACGGCCATGATTATAAGG
>NW_005279012.1:0-429 GCF_000412655.1 Myotis brandtii
GTGTCTATTCAGGTCCTTTGCCCATTTTTAAATTGGGCGGTGTGTTTTTTCCTCTCTTAACTCAGAAGCTCTAAAATGGGGTCAAATCGGCCACATGTGAGCCACCAAATGCATGTTAGACCCTTGGGTTAAGAAGGATGACATGCTCTTTAGCCTAAGGCAAAGATTGGGCACTGGACATTCCTTATGTAACTGACAAATAATTTAATCTAAAGGTGTGCTAATGATTAAGCAGAGGGATGGGACTTGTAGCTCTAGAGTTCATCAGACCACAGTTTAAACAGTGACACTGTCTCTTACTAGTTTTATGACTTTAGAAAAAATTTTTAGTTAATCTCATCCCCCTTTCCTCATCTGCAAAATCAATGCAATAGTAGCATCTATTTCAAAGAGTTGTTGAGGGAATTAAATGAGGCAATTCATGCATGA
>NW_005279013.1:0-429 GCF_000412655.1 Myotis brandtii
AATACCAGTGGCACAGCTGAGAAACTGGAATGGACTGTGCAGCATTTAACACTGAGAGATGAGTCCCACAGGGTTTAAATGTTGCCACAGATTAAACGTCTTATTTTTCAGACATCAAAATGATTGCGGGATCTTGGAATCTATTCCTTACTTTCCTCTTTCTTCCCACCTCACTCTTTGATTATGTAATGATACCTATATTCATTCATTCAATCATTCATTATATTTAATTCATTTGTATTGAGTAACTATTGTGTTTCAAACTTTGTGTTGGAGTCTAAAAGCTAACAAGCTAATGAAAAGAGAACTACAGAATTTTAAGCTCACTGAAGAAAATGTCAAGAACACACCTGATGACTATACTTAATCAATCTACACCGCCGGCTTAAACTGAAACCTCATTCTCAAAATATGTGCATTATACTTTTT
>NW_005279014.1:0-429 GCF_000412655.1 Myotis brandtii
GTCCACAGGCCGACGCTCTAATCCGCTGAGCCAAACCGGTCAGGGCAGGATATGCTTTTAAAGATTAAAAGCAGAAACCAGATATACTAAGTTTAATTTTACAAACTGGTTTAATACGCTCTGAGGAATGATGCTGGGATCTGGAATTCTTGCGCTTTCTCACAGTGGAGTGGCAGCAGGTGTCTTGATAGATGCTCTCTGAGGCAGGCTCCTCTCCCCATTTATGTGTCAGTCAGTCTGGCACATGTGCCTTAAAGGGGTGTCTGAAGGGCTCAAAGCTGCCAGGCCAGAGAGTCTTGATCTCTAACACTGGAATCTTGGATGCAGGGGCAAGTACTGAATGGAGAAGGGCCAGAACCAAAAAAATGAGTCCATTTGCTACTTAGATTTTGAAACTGTTACAAGGTATCTCAAATGAACTCAGTTTTT
>NW_005279015.1:0-429 GCF_000412655.1 Myotis brandtii
AAAAACAAATAAATAAAAGTAACTACACTGCCTAAGATAATTCTTATGTAATAAAAGCACTCACTTTTATGATGAAAAGACAAATTTCCCCCATCCCTAAAAACACATAAAAGCAAGAAATCAAGTCAGGTATCATACCAGAGAGTAAAACTTTTTATATTTATACATTTTGAATCTGAAATATAACATTATGTGTTACTTTACAAATAGGCATGACTATTTCATTTTTAAACTGTAGCCAGCCACACACCTCAACACTCATCCTGAAATACTTGAATTCAAAGCCTAATTCAATGTATATATTTCCAAATACAAATTAGGAAATTCTATTTTTATTCTAATGCAGCGAGCACAAAGATTATATGAACTGTATTTATAAAATAAACATTAAGAAAGTTTGGTACCAAAGAAAAATAATAGAAGGCAGCA
>NW_005279016.1:0-429 GCF_000412655.1 Myotis brandtii
ATCACATGCCTGGCCAGTCCCCAGCCACCCCAGGTTGTAAGCCACACACTAGGCCATGTGACCCTGAAGGTCATTGATGTGGTCTTAACGGTCACTGATGGGGAACTGCTCTTACAGGCATTTCTCTTACCTGTTGGATCATTGACAATTCCTACCTCCCCACCTCCAAGACTGAACAACACTGCATGCCCTAACTCTGTCCTTAGTCACTTGATCATTTTCTATGATCATGTCAAAGTCAACCAAAGCCAAATCATCATTGCTGACACCCTTCCATTGCCCTTGGCATAAAACCAAAATCATTCAGGAATTCTGGCTCCAACCCTCTGTTCAGACAGACAGGTTTCCTCAGCACTGAAACTGCAATAGGAGCATGGAGCACTTTCTAGATGGCCCCATGTGCTTGGGTGTGTCTATATGTAAAATACT
>NW_005279017.1:0-429 GCF_000412655.1 Myotis brandtii
TCCAATATCATATGTGCAAACACAATGTCTTAATATTTTCCTCTCATCTCTACTAAGACCCTGCCTTTCATAAGCATGGTGAAAATACATCTCTCTGTGAACATTAGGAAAAGCAGATACAAGAATCTTTTGAAGTATCTTTGAACCCCTCTGTAAATATAAATTTCAAAATTAAAAGGCTAAAAATATATACAGGATGGTGATGTCAGGAAAATGGTGGGGAAGGCAGGTTCAAGGTCCCATCTGCCCATAGAAACATCAAAAAAATAAAATAAAAAACTGTCAGAACTAACTTTGTCAGAAGTTTGGTAAACAGTCAAAGGTTTACAGCAGCCAAGTGAATACTGAACCAAAAAAGAAGCTCCATGCAAAGTATAGAAAGTGCCCGAGCTGTGTGGATCAGTGGTTGAGCATTGACCCATGAACCAG
>NW_005279018.1:0-429 GCF_000412655.1 Myotis brandtii
CTGAAATGCAGGGGAGGATGACTTTTTCAGGAAAAGAGTAATGAAGACAATACAACGAGGAGAGGAGTGATTTAAAATCCAAAGTGAGGCTGGGCACAGAGTGAATCCTGAAAGGGAACTGGAACCTTTTTATTTTCATAAGAGAACAATTAAAGCTCATCTCCATTCTGTTTAGTAACTGACAGACTCAGTGAGGGACTGTGAAATAAAATCCAAATGACAATCAAAATGTCGTGAAGAAGTATTAGAAAATATTTGAAGAGGTACATTAGGATCTGTGAACTTTCTGGCTACGAAATGCTTCTCAAAATAATTGTGCTCCAGGAAAATTAATTTTTTTATAAGAAAGGACAACCATAGATTGGTTCTCTGGTTCTGATGCAAAGTTTACCCCAAATGTGGTCCTTCGCCCTTTTTGTTTGTTTGTTT
>NW_005279019.1:0-429 GCF_000412655.1 Myotis brandtii
AAAAAAAAAAACACTGTAAGACTCCATCACCTGTAAATCCGTTGTCACCCTGATTTCTAATATTTAATGTGAAAAGAACGTGTATCTCAGAATCAATGAATTACAGTGTGTTTTATACACACGAGAGTGCAGGCACTGTACTTCTCTCTGGTGGTAAGACTGCAGGTCCTTTGAATTCTCTTCTTTAAAAGTGCTGTTAAAAATGTTCCTGTCTCGAACAAATGGTGCTGGGAAAACTGGATAATCACATGCAAAAGAATGAAGTTGGATACTTACACAATATACAAAAATTACCTCAAAATAGATTAAAGACCTAAACACAAGATCTGAATTGATATCTCTTAGAAGAAAAAATAGGGAAAGTTTCATGACATTGGCTTTGGCAATGACTTCTGGGATATGACACCAAAAGCACAGGCAACAGGTTTA
>NW_005279020.1:0-429 GCF_000412655.1 Myotis brandtii
ACAAGATTTGACATAGGCTGTAGGTCACCACTTCCTGGTGGCGTCCCAGCAGATGCCTCAGCCATGACTTCATTGAATTCCAGTTTGTTGTCTGCAAATCTCTCCTTTTGTAAGATTTCCCTTTATCTCTGAAAAGAGGCCGTGAAGTCTGCTTTCTGCCTGGCTGCTTTGATTTCCTCCCAGATCCTCCAAACGTCAACAGATCACTCTAGGGGCAGTCCCATGTGTCTCGCAAACAAAATAAAGAAGAATATGAAGGGAAAACCAGAATGGAGTTGCTATATCTTTCGTCCAACACCTTTTTAAAGGTCTAGCATATGACTGATGGTTTACTGTATGATTATGTGTAGAACAATATTCTAAAGACTTTGGACTCTGAAAAATACATACTGGAAAGAGAATAAATATAATTTAGGTAATAGAAAAATA
>NW_005279021.1:0-429 GCF_000412655.1 Myotis brandtii
GGGGAGACTTTTTCTGTTTAGAGGTTCAGTGTCCAGGGAGCTCTGTGTGTGAATGAGGTGAGCACAGACTCCACATGGGTATTTTAAGGCTTGGAGTCAAAGTATCTTTCCAATACAGCTAGGCAGATTCCATGTGTCAAATGGCCCATCTCCAGTTTATTTTAATTCCTCACCACGCATTTACAGACCTAGGACCACAGACCTTTGCTATGTCATCATAATCACATCTGATGTCCATCCTAATGTATGATTCATATTCTGTGCCTGAAAACAGTCCCTGTATTTAACAATACCTACACATAAAACAACCCACTGTTACCACTTACATGGTCACAAAACATTAATGATCTTCTGTAGATCAAGCAAATGTTTTTAACCATAATTGTCGTGCATCAAATTCACAGCCAGAATCCCCAAGATCAAAAAAAA
>NW_005279022.1:0-429 GCF_000412655.1 Myotis brandtii
TGTGGGAAGCCAGGGCTAGCCTCCTGGAGGATGAAGACCACAAGGAAAGAGAGGCCAGCAGCCAGGTGACCCACCGCTACAGCTGTGTGACTGAGCCCAGGTGAGCTGAGTGAAAGAACCACCCAGTACTTACTCTCTACCACGTACTGTGTGGAAGCTTTATATGAATTATCTCATTTAGTTTTCATGATCATGAGAAATAACAATATGATTTGGGGGTGATTTGTTATACTGACAAAGCTCACTGATATACCCCTCTTTTGTTTCTGTATTCCCCACAATGGGTGTTTTTTAAGGAAAACCTAAGAGAATGGCATGGATCACAGATAAATCATCATTTTGGAAAGTAAATTCTCAGGCATTTAAAACAAAATTTCAGTCTGGCCAGTTTAGCACAGTGGTTGAGTGCTGACCTATGAACCAGGAGGT
>NW_005279023.1:0-429 GCF_000412655.1 Myotis brandtii
GGAAGGAGCGAATGAATCTAACCGGGGAGCCGTGACTTGGAAACATTAGTACCAGAGGCTACTGCTTTCACTGCCATGGAAAGGCAGGTCCTCTGCTGGTGCTGGGTGGGTGCAGCAGGCCTGCAGGAGGGACCTGTGGTCAGGACGGGGGCTGGCTGCTGGCCCAGCACTGGCCCCATGGACCTCGCTGCTCCAGTCTCCAGGCCGGGATGCTGTCCTGCAGCCTCTTTGATCTTCCAGGGAGCAGGGCTGTGGTTCTGGGTTATGATGTCTCCTAATGAGCCTGCCTGGGGCGGGGGTGGGGGTTCACTTCCTCCCTGCAAAGGCCACTGTCCTCCCCAGACAGCTGTCTGCTGAGGGGGTGGGAGAGCCAGAGTGGCCAGGCTGTGTCCCGGGGGAGTCCTCCCCCTCGCTCCCAGGGCCTGTGCC
>NW_005279024.1:0-429 GCF_000412655.1 Myotis brandtii
AGGTCGACGCTCACCACTGAGCCACACTGGCCGGACTTAACCTCTCCCCAGTGGACAAGACGCTAAGACCTGGGCAGGGAGTGAGCTGCCCAAGGTCAAGGGTGGACGGGGGGGGGGCAGGCTAATGGCCGTGTCTCCGGCTTCCACCCCAAGATGCCCCCCAGCCCGGGTCTCCCCTCTGAGCTGTGGACACTGTAGCCACACGATTCCTTGTTGGAGGGGGTGCGGGCAGAGGGGGCCGTCCTGGGAGCCGTGGGTGCTGAGCAGCGTCTCTGCCCTCCTCACCCTGGACGCCCCTCCCCACCTTCTCCCAGCGTCCCCAGGGGCAGACGCCCCCGGGGAGACCCACGGTTCGGGGCCCATCTGGCCCGATGTCACCCCAGGACCTCGGAGCCAGGGGGACGCCCGGGGGACTGTGGAGGCCGAGGG
>NW_005279025.1:0-429 GCF_000412655.1 Myotis brandtii
ACAGAGTGGGGCCTCGGCAGGCCGGGGAGGCAACAGCAACCACAGGCACGGCCCCTGTGATGGCGTCGGCCAGGCGGACGGGTCGGACAGACGGACACGGAGGTGACGAGGCTACCTCCACCGGGCAGCAAGGCGCTGAGGAAAGGTGCTGCTCCAGGGCCACTCAGCTAGGTGAGTTGAGGACATGGTTCACTGGGCGAGAAAGAACGGAAGGAGAAAAGACAAGGCCGGGAAAGCAAGTCAGTTCGCCGCACCAGGACAAATGCTGGGTCTCACCGCCAGAGGCCCTCCAGGCCCAAGGGACAGTCCACCAGACACCCATGAAACACCGGCTGGCTTTGCTGGAAACAACCTTCAACCAACCTCGTGGGGGGTTCCGGGTCCCACCGCCCACCGGCTGCAGCCACCACCTCTGACCCCCAGCCTAGA
>NW_005279026.1:0-429 GCF_000412655.1 Myotis brandtii
CTATTTTTGTCCCTCACCCAGGGGCAGGCACTGTGCGGACACGTCACCCGGCTGTAACTGACCTTGCTGTGTCCACCCTCCATAGATGGCCATTTCTCTGAAGGCAAGACCCGTGTCTCGCTCAGTATTAAAGCTTCTCTGTTAGTGTGTTACCTATAGACCCTCAATGAAGGTCTGATTCCGGAATGCTCCAACCCGTGAATCACCATTTGGCATTTATTATTATTCACCTCATCTCCCTCCTCACTTCTTTCTCTTTCTGATACCACTTCAATCAGGTGGAAATACTAACAAACTTCAGAGCAGCCCCCAAATAAGAAAGAGGGGAATCAGGAGGAAAAAACAAAAGTCCAAATATTGAAAATACATGAATTGTCAAAGGGGGAGAGGGTAGAATCAGAACAAAAAATTGTAGCAAAAGAGCCTCTC
>NW_005279027.1:0-429 GCF_000412655.1 Myotis brandtii
CCCAGATTATGGGCAGAAAAAGTGAAATGTCTTTCAAAGCCGGGTTTGTTACCTGGACTCAAGAAAATGCTTATGTAGATCCCACCCCCGGAGAAAAAGGAAGTCTGGAGGGAATAGCTGTGAGAGGCATCGGACGGCGGCCTGGGTTTCCAGCTTGGCTTTGCCACTCCACCCGCCCCCTCTCGGCAGAGTCACAGTAGCCAAGTTGGGGTTTGTATTTTAACACCTGCCAATCTTGACTAAGAGACCTCCCCCCTCCTCCACCACCACCCTCCCGCTCACTGATCCACACACTTGGAGTCAACTCTTCCCCAATTCTGGCCCTGAAAGAGGGAGGGGGCCTGTGTGCATTAATGCTGCAAAGGCCTGCAACGTGTGTTCTCCATTGTTCCAGTCGTTAGCCTTCAATCAAATCGTGATAATGCTTTT
>NW_005279028.1:0-429 GCF_000412655.1 Myotis brandtii
TTTTTTTTTTTTAATAAGAAGAACCTGTGATCTTTAAATTAGCATTTTAGGGGAAGGCAGAATGAAAAGAGGTAATCGCAACTCAGAGAAGCTCATAAATCACACATTATTTTGTTTTCTGGGTCAAACATAAATTAGAATAACACCCTTTACTTTAGTCATGGCTTTGTCTTGCAATTATAAAGTCGTCATTCATTTGTATTAATTATAGACACTTTCATTATTATTCACAAAATTATTCTTTGTCAGACTATGGGGCACAGAGTTAATTTTCAGTTATAATTTACTTGTGAATAAAACTGCTGGAAAATTCCCATTATTTTTAAAATAGAAAAATGCCTTTGAAGTTCTCAGGGGGTCTTGAAATCTCAAGAATGTGACAGAATCCAGCCCTGGCTAGACCTCCAACTTTTAAGAAATCCCCCTTTC
>NW_005279029.1:0-429 GCF_000412655.1 Myotis brandtii
ACTATTAATTTTTAATGGCATATATTTGAGGAATTATTTTATTAGATCTTAAATACATCCTCAAACCTATTCCTGTCAGAAAGAAAATAGTACCCCTGTATATCTTATTTTTCCAGCTTCATTAAAATATAATTGACATATAATAAAGTATAACTTTAAGGTGTAAAATGGGATGTTTTGATATACATATATATTGTGAAATGTTTACCACACACTAAGGTTAGTTAACAGATCCATCACCTCACATAGCTACCTTTTCTCTGTGTGTTGTTAAAACACTGAAGAACAACTTAGCAACTTGCAAGTATACATATAGTGTTGTTAACTATAATCACCACACTGTACAGTAGATCCCAGAGCCTATTCATCTTATATCTGGAAGTTTATACCCTTTGACCAGCATCTTCCCATTTCCCATACCCCTCAGCC
>NW_005279030.1:0-429 GCF_000412655.1 Myotis brandtii
ACTAGAACTAGCTAAGTTCGACGGCGACGTCTCAGAATATTGGAATTTCAAAAAGCAATTTGAAATTCATATTGAAAGACGAACAGAGGATAGCGAGCAAAGGATGCTCTATTTGCTCAACCATTGCACCGGCAAGGCTAAAAGAGCAATTAAGTGTTATGCCAATATGCCAGCCTCCGAAGGCTACCCAGAAGCCAAGGCTACCCTACAACAGTTGTATGGTAGACCCCACGTTATCTCACGCAGTATGATCGATGGATTAATGAGGTTACCAGACATACGAAAGTACGACGAGGCGGCCTTGAATGAGCTGCTGCTTAGTATGTCTGAGTGCTTGGTAACCCTGCGTCAAATGAACTATATGGCTGATCTGGATTCGGTAGTGACACTACAGCGTATCGTAGACAAACTACCAGACGACATGGTAGA
>NW_005279031.1:0-429 GCF_000412655.1 Myotis brandtii
ATGCATACAAGTCCTTTGGTTGATAAACACAGAGAGATGGAGGGAGGGTGGGAGAAAGACAGGAAAGGAAAAAGAAAGGAAAGAAAGAAAGGAGGGGAAAAAAGAGAAAAGAAACAAATACAAACCCAGAAAACTAAATTTAAAAACAGACAAAGAGAAAGAGTTGCTTGTTTCATTTCAAAAAAGCTTGGACTTGTTTAGGCAAAATTTCGTTATTTTTCACAGAATTTCTTAAGACCATTAATATGAGCATCATGAATCTATAAGCAGGATAGAATACATATTACTTTCCAAACTCATTTGGCCACAATAACTTTTTTATTACTAAATCCTTATTAATATCCTGTAGGGTTCGTTTAGGAAATGCTTCCTTAAATGATTAGAGGTTCTCCTTAGAGTAGTTAAGATAACATTACTCTTTTAATCATT
>NW_005279032.1:0-429 GCF_000412655.1 Myotis brandtii
TACATCATCATCCTGTCCACCCTGAGGACACGCTCCTCCGAGGGCTGCCGCAAAGCCCTCTCCACCTGCGGCTCACACATCACTGTCGTGTTCATGTTCTTCTTGCCTGTCATCTTCACCTATGTCCCCACAGCCGATTCTGTCAGTAACGACAAGGTCTTTGCCTTGTTTTACACCATGTTCGCCCCCATGTTTAACCCTCTCATCTACACGCTGAGAAACACGGACATGAAGAATGCCATGAGGAAAGTGTGGTGCCGAGACAAATTATTGGAAGGTAAATGAAGCCTGTGGTGTGTGAGGCCATTGCAGGCCTCCTTGTATGTACAGAATTGTTAATGTCAGCAAATACAGCAGGTACCCAGAGCTGGCATGCTGCCCGTCAAAGGTCGCAGGCTTGAAGAGACAAGTCCCTGAGCCACTCTCCTT
>NW_005279033.1:0-429 GCF_000412655.1 Myotis brandtii
CTTCCCTCTGGTCATCACCACACTGTTATCTGTGTCTGTGTTCTGCAGATAGGTTATTTACCTAATCCCTTCACCTTCTTTGAAAATTGGCTCTGAATCAAGGAGAGAGCTTCTTCTGAAGCCTTCTTGAGCATAAACTGATCATTGCCTCAAAACCAACATAAAATGAGAAGGGCAATCCCCAACTTGATGCTATTCATTTAGCCTGTTGCTACTCAAGAATTCCCCCAAAACTTCACAGGTTGTGAATTTTGATTACTGTATATAATTTACATTTTCTGTGGTTGAACTTTTTAAAAATAATGTCTGTGAGGCTTTTGAAGGTAGTCAGGCACTTGGGGATAGAGCAAGTACAATTTTCAATGATCCATCTTTTGTACAAGTAACATCCATTCCTTATTGATACTGTCTTATCCTATACTAGAGGCC
>NW_005279034.1:0-429 GCF_000412655.1 Myotis brandtii
GAACCAAAGAAGGAAGAAGAGAAGATGACAATAAACTGTGGCCAGAGAGGGCACATGACCCATAAGAGGTTAACCCCGGCATGGCATGGGTAAATTTTTGAGTGATAGCTAATATTAAGTTTTAAGTTGCTGCCCATACTGGATAGTGCTGTAAACTACACCCATTATGCAAAAGACCGAGTAACACTTTGACTATACACAATTATCATGAATTAGTTTAACTGGGGGTGGGAGAAGATTAAGGTGTCCATGAGTATATAAGGTGGGATAAAGCTATCAAGGAAGCAGATGAAGAAGAGAGTCAGGGTAAGAATCAAGAAACTGGGAAAAAGCAGGATATCAGAACACGAGTTGAAGAAGAGAAATGACAGCTCTCAGAACTACTGAAGATATTCTTGAGGATATACTCAGTTATCCTCACTAAGGATA
>NW_005279035.1:0-429 GCF_000412655.1 Myotis brandtii
ATACAAAATAGTTTCTACTTTAAGAAATTGAAGCTTGAGGCATAAATGAGAACTATATCATACACTGCTACAATTCAGCAATGTAAATTTCTTAGTATTCAATTGTATTTTGAATATTTTAAAGGATGGTCAATAATTTAATTGGCTATTTGGTCTACTCAGCATATGCCCTGAGCAAGATAATGACTGATATTAGCTTTCTTCCTTCTTTAAGAATCACTCAGTCTTTAAGATATGTCCCTCTTTTTCAGTTGTATCAAATCAGCATAATTGTCTTCTCTGTTATTTTTTCTTAGCACTTTTTCAATTTGTCTCTCAGTGTCCTGAGACCAAACATCAAGGAGTAAAACATAGGTATAAAGGGAAGTTTGCCTTTATTTCTCAAGAGTTAAGAAACAGCCTAAGTGCCCAACAGTAGATGAGTGGATT
>NW_005279036.1:0-429 GCF_000412655.1 Myotis brandtii
GATTTCCATCAGGGTGGCTTCCCACAGAGCTCTGAGGGAGGCACTGCAAAAATTAAAAAAAATACTGAATATTAAAAATATCTGTATTTTTAAAGATCTTATTAGGAGCACAGGGCCTCGAACATAAGGTGCTCAATGATACTTGATTCATCCATGAATGAATACTAAGCTTCCAACTGTGTCTGAAAAATACCGAAGCTCCCTTGTGGAGCTGGGGCCTTGAATGAAGGTGGTGTCATCGGGAATGTCCTGAGAAGCCACTCTGGTGAGTAAGCCTGCTTCCTTCCAACTGAGAGAGGACAGGAGCCCCTTTAGCTCCCCGGAGCCAGCTGCCCGTGGTTAATCAAGAGTGTGTGGACCACTCACAATATTCTCTCAAATAAAATTTTGCTTAGTGGTAAAGAGATGCATAGAAGGAACAAAGCCAGC
>NW_005279037.1:0-429 GCF_000412655.1 Myotis brandtii
CATTTCTTAAACACGTATAGAGCATCTTGTTATATAAGACAGAGTCACCCATTATTCTTCCCATTTAATAGGAAGGGAAATAAAGGCCAGTTGCATGATTTCTGAAAATCCTTATTATGTAATGGGGGCATGGAAAATTCCAGAGAAATCACCTATAAAATGATTTAACTACTATTGTGTTGTTACTTATCAATGCAGGAACAGCATCAGGAAATCTGCATCTTTCAATACTTTATGGAATATAAAATTGTGGAAAGAAAAAAACACCTTTTCCACCACTTCCCTTTTGTGGATTTTCTTCTGTGTCAGTTGTAGGATAGGATTGCGGTCCACTGTTCACAGTTCCAATGTGATCCTGGGCATCTCTACAACAGGGCCTCTTGGAACGGGAAATGTCTAGGCGTGGGGGAGGCCCTCGGGACACTGAAA
>NW_005279038.1:0-429 GCF_000412655.1 Myotis brandtii
TCCCTCTCCCATCCTCTCTGAAATCAATAAAAACATTTTTTAAAAACATAAAAACAGGGTTATGTTTTTTGTACTTTCTAAGAGAATGAAGGTTCCCACCTTCGTTAAAGTGAGGATAACAGTTGGGAGGGTTGTGGACTGTCAGCATGGAGGAAGTGAGGCAGTGGGCCTTCCTCCCCACTCCTCCAACTTCCCCTGTGAATGTGCTGGGCTTGTGTGCAAGGGCAGTGAAAGCAGAATTCCCCATGTCATGGGTAGTGCCTACATGAGTCCCTGTGAGAGGACCTGGGATAAGCATGAGAATAACAGGGTCAGGAAAATGTATCTCTTGTCTCTTATTCAGTTTCCACCAGTTAAAGAGACCTTGGATACCATATCCTTTGATAGGTGGCAGAAAAAATCATTTAAGTAAGTTTTCTGGTAGATCCC
>NW_005279039.1:0-429 GCF_000412655.1 Myotis brandtii
AGGATCACATTCTTCACAGAACTCATCTGCATGAAGAATGTGGTCCTTGTAAGAAAGGGAATGGAAGATAGAAAGTAACATAGGCAGGAAACAAAGGGAGGCTGTGAGTTATACAATGGAATCTCCACCCTATAACTTCCAAATCTTAAATTAATACCACCAGAACTCACAAAATACTCGTTATGAGTTACTTATCAGTACAGCAACTAATCTTTGCACCGGGATGATGCAGGGCTAGAATAGAAGCAATGCAGTTGCTCTCAGAAGCAGGATCACAATAACATTGGCAGAAATCTTGGGCAGACTTATGGAGTCTTCAACTCATGAAATAGGGGAGATGAGGCTCTTTTGTGTTGAATACAAGGGATAAAGAAGCCTAAGCTTTCTTGTTTTGTTTGGACTACTGCAGTGGTTCTCAACCTTCTGGCC
>NW_005279040.1:0-429 GCF_000412655.1 Myotis brandtii
TCTCTCTCTGAAATCAATAAAAAAAATTAAAAAAGAAAAAGATAAGCATGAGGATCTTGTACGGTAGAGGTGAGAGCCTTGGACCCATAGCATGGATTATTTATATCATGGAAAAATAAAATTCCTTAACAAATTCCATTGCATTCCTGATCCCTCTTCCCAATCCATTGGAGACTCTGATGTCAGGTGAAATTCCTTCAAGTAATATTTTCCCATGTTTCTTGCCTATTTAAATAGCGTTTGGTGCTCCCCACTAGAAAGTACGAAAGTAGCAGTGAAAGATGTCAGGAATCTTGCTCCATCCTGGATTTTTATGAATTTTCTTTTTCTCTCAAAACATTAAATCAGTTTGTCCTAAATATGTGTTTTTGTCTTCTGTTTAAAAAACTGTTTGTTTTTGTTTTGCTCTATTTGTAAAACCTATTAGTT
>NW_005279041.1:0-429 GCF_000412655.1 Myotis brandtii
AGGAGACCAGCATTTGTATTGGGTTCATTCATTGAAACATTTATGAAGTGCTTGCTGAGATGCAGTTCCTACCTCTGAAGGAGTTTACAGATGAAAATATATGAGATATTTAAATCCCTACTTCTTGATATTTTTATAAGGTTATATTCTTTAAGCCTTGCTTAAATTTACCTGGGATGCTGTACAAGATGTGCAGAAGAACAGCGCGCAGCCACAACCTAGTTGCTGACCAGCTGTGTGACTACACAAGTTACTTTACTTCTCTAGGCCGATCTGTAAAAATAAGTCCCTTAGAACAGCTGATCTGAAAGTAATTTCAACTCACCATTCTGATTCTCTTGTAGACTACCATACTTGAACTCTAGAAATGGCAACATTTTTTTCTTTTAAAAACAAGTAAAAAATTAACACAGAAGGATAATATGACAC
>NW_005279042.1:0-429 GCF_000412655.1 Myotis brandtii
GAGTGAGATCTTTTACATTCTCCATTTTACATATAAAGAAACTGTTTTAAAAGTATTATCTTGAAGTTAGAATAAAAAAAGGAAATAATATTTCAGTGTTTTTATAGAAACCATCCTTCACAGATGAATACTGTTTTCTCAATAAAAAAAAATTACACTGATATTTAGTTTTAGAAATCAAATCTGATCTGTCTAAAACATATTGTAAGTCAAAACTGGAGTGAGTCAGTTTACTAAACTGTCTTCCTTAAACAAATAACAAACACCTCCTCATATTTCAGTTGTAGCAAATTTAGACAAATAAATATTAGATTATTTTCTGATGGGTAGAATTTAAGAGAGAAACTCTAAAAACTCAGAGAATTAGTCACAGAATGAGGTTAGTATATGGGCATTATCCTATATAATAAAAGCATAATATGCAAATCG
>NW_005279043.1:0-429 GCF_000412655.1 Myotis brandtii
TGATAAATCACAGAGGATGGGGCTAACCCAGGTGGCTTTGGCATGGCCTGTTCTGTCTCATGAATGCCTTCTCTCAGATGCTACCTCTGAGATGCCATCACCCACCCAATACAGAAGAAAGGGCGGGGGCAGGATGAAACAGGCCTTGGAGAGGGAGATATTTTAATACCATTTGGTTAATAGTTAAAAGCATAAAATTTCAGGAACACACTCCTTCCTGGGATTATAAGAAAGGATGGTAAAGTAATTCACTCTAGGAAAAAGCCAGCAAGCAGTTGATTTCTGGTTACTACCAATTGAGGTGGTTATACTTTTGTATTATTTGGTGGCTATGTCTTTAAATGGTTTGTTAGACAATTACTAAAGGCAAGAAATTATCATCAACCCAATGCCACCCCCACCTCAAAAGAAGTGAGAAATGATTCCAGA
>NW_005279044.1:0-429 GCF_000412655.1 Myotis brandtii
AAGCCAGGTTGAAGACTGAGTGGGGGATTATAGGGAAAAGGCAGGGAAGAGCAGAGGGGCCCTAGGCTCCTGGGGGGGACTGAGTGCTGCTTGGTGAGGGTGGCCCGAGGCGCAGCTGCACATGCAGGATGGGCTGGAGCCCAGGAGAGGCCACTCTGCTTAGAAACAAGAGACCATCAGTCTCTGTGAACCCGGCGAGTGCACAGGTTCAGTGAGTAGGAAACTTTTGTTAAGAGCCGGGTAGCCACTGCCAGCAGAGGCAAGTCAGATTTAGCAAGGCCAAATAGAGAAGAGATCATTTTGGTGGCCCTACATTTTTATTTGTTTATTTTGCTCTACTTTTGTGACTTGATTTATTCATGGCCAATAAGTATTTTTAAATTTTTTTTTTATTTTAGAGAGAGAGGATGGGGGAGAGAGAGAGAGAGA
>NW_005279045.1:0-429 GCF_000412655.1 Myotis brandtii
ATGGAGTTATTGAAAATGTAATTTAATAATACCTACATATTAACTGGATATATAAATAATGTTATATTTTATTAAATATCACAAAATACACTTTCCAAAAATATTGTTTTGCTTTTTAAAGTGAAAGTTACTCTGTGGGCTTACGTTAGCTATATATTTAAAAATTTCAATAAATAAAATTAAAATAATAAAAGATTATTAATTATAGTTCAACTCAAGCTTACCTGGAATCAGACAATTTGACAGCTGTAAACTGCTCTGGAGGACTAGGGCCTTCATCCACTACAGGACAAAAAACATTTTGAAATAAATTTGACATTTGTTATAAATATACATGTAAAGATAGTCTACAGTTTTTTAAAAAAATGTATTTTTCTTCTAAAATTAAATGTAGCCCAGCTGGCATGGCTCAGTGGTTGAGCGCTGACC
>NW_005279046.1:0-429 GCF_000412655.1 Myotis brandtii
GCCAGAAATTTAAAAATTCTACTATATCTATTAAAACCTGATTTTGTAAAAGTAAAACATGCTAAGATCTTCTGGAGGATCACTTCAGGAGTTAGATGACCAAAAAAATTGCAATGTTAGAAAACTGCTCCTGTGGTTACCCTGCCTCGAGTGAAGCCATCCGTTCTCCTGCGTCCTTGTAGCATTAGCCATAAAGTACACTGGCAGTAGGGGCTACTTTAGGTATTCAGATCTCAGAGTGGTGGATGGGAGCTTAAAGAAATAATGAATGGTATCTTTTAAAATAGCTATTTTCATTGTGAATTTAGTTACAATACTCAGACTTTGTGATCACTTGCTTTGAGCACTGTTTTAGCAGCTTGTAGCCCATTCATATAACTATGAGGCATATTTTAATACAGACAGTCCTCGGGTTACATCAGACTTGAC
>NW_005279047.1:0-429 GCF_000412655.1 Myotis brandtii
AAAAAAAATATAACCCATGACACTATGACTTCTTGATAGAGAAAACATCGAACACAGACATAGTACTTTTTAATGTTGGGCATAAATGTGAAATATAGTTTTGTCTTTCATTAGCTCAGAAGTCTGTATCTAATTTTCTCAAAGCAAAAAAGCTAATGTCTTCAAATATGAAATTCATTTTGTGACTCTTCTGAAGGTATTTGATAAGAAATGTTTATTTTATTTACTTTATTTAGAGATGCATGCACAAAAGGGTTTTAAGCAAAAAGAGCACCTACCTACTGTACCTGAGAGACCAAGCAAATCTCAGCCTTTATCTTTCCTCGCTATTGTTATATTTCTATTGAGGGTTTGGGAGGTTAGGTGTTCAGATTTTTATTCTTCCCACCTTATTATTTATGCCTAGTTTTCTCATCTGGGATTTGCTAC
>NW_005279048.1:0-429 GCF_000412655.1 Myotis brandtii
AAAAAAAATCAGTGATTTGTTTTCATATCAAGCAGCTCTAAAACTGAACACTGGTAGGAAAATGGAGACTATAGTGTCCAAAGCGTACGGAGTAGCTCTCAGGTTTCAGCTCTAGCTGAACTTCAACTCTCTGTCAAATAATCAGTCACTGGCCCTCTTGAAGTTTCTTCATTGTCTACTATTTGTCTTGAGAATAAAGTCAAAACTGCCTTAGTATAGCTAATGAGGCTCACTCTCTTCTACCTCCCACTCACCAATCTCTACCCATAGAATTCTGGGCTTACATTTATCATAGTTCTTATCACATTGAATTGATACCATTTAATCCCTCTGTTAGATTGGAAGCTCCTTGAGAATAGGAGTTATGACTGTAATTGATCTTGCTATCCCCAGTTCTTGGCACAGATCCTGGTATATAATGATTAATAA
>NW_005279049.1:0-429 GCF_000412655.1 Myotis brandtii
TTGACCATGCTTTGTACAAAGTTACAGCAGGTACAGTAAAATACTTCTGCAATAGTGAGCACTTATGCATGCTATCTTACGTTGAATCATATGAAACCACTATTCTTGCAGGTCAAAAAATTCAAATGTTGGAAATGTCATGAGGCTCCACCTAGCAATATTATAGAAGTCCCATTGCTAACGCAAGGCAGATATATCTAATTAGTGTATATGAAATGCTCTTTATTTTGATGCTAAAGTTTGCTACCTAAACTTTAAAATGGAACTTCTTTCATTTTATTGGTCTTCTTTCAAGGGAAAATCTTAGTCTATTTAAAATAGGGTAAAATCTTTATAAGCATTACATCCATAACAATAATGTAAAACTTGAGGCATCTAAAAGATACACTCACTTAATTTTATTTTTCAATTATAATTTGCATTCAGTAT
>NW_005279050.1:0-429 GCF_000412655.1 Myotis brandtii
CTCTATTTTTTCAAATAAGGAAAAAATGAAAATTTACTGGCTCATAGACTTCAGTGCCAAACTGTGCTCAGGAGCCTATTTGTGTAATTGTGTGGCCTCCCCTCCACATCCTTGATGTTATGGCTCTAATCTCAAGTAAGTCCTCACTTTCTGCTCCCAAGATGCCTGCCAGCAACAACTGGGGCAGAGTTCTCCCTTGGTTACATCTGTCGAGGAAGGGAGCAGTCTATTTCCCAGCCTTCTCAGCAAAATTCCCTGGAGTTCATTCTGATTGGACCAGCTTAGACAAACCAATGTCTTTGGACCAATGAGATGTAGAGCAAAGAGCTGACTGACTCAGGTCTGAGTTGTTTCCCCATCCCTAAACCATTTTCTGTGGTCATAAGCATGGATTGCTCAGATTACTCTACAATCAGAGTGAGATTTGAG
>NW_005279051.1:0-429 GCF_000412655.1 Myotis brandtii
TTAGAAATTTTTGTCTACTGAATGTCAGTCATCTTGATATTTAAAAATTACTAGTATATAAAGGAGATACTAGGCATACCAAGTTATTTTTGTGCCCCTATTGGATGTTGGCAATAATAATGATCTATTTTCTGGTTACAGCAAATTCTATATTCTGTAGTATTTCTCTCATTCCTTTCTCTATAACAGAAATGCTGGGCTCTATGTTGTTTATTCTGAGAGTGTAAAAAAGGATAGAAAAATAACCAAGCAAAAAATGATAACTAACATGGCTGATAGCGTGTCATTAAAAAGAAAAATCACAAAACATTTGTGTGTTTTCCCTACATTTTCATATATTCCTTCTATATATGGGTTCACAGCAGTTAAATGGAGAATTTTTAAATTTCTCCTCTTTAAGAGCATTCTGAAACAGAGCAGAGAAATATC
>NW_005279052.1:0-429 GCF_000412655.1 Myotis brandtii
TTTATTAAAATATGTTTCATTTTCAAAATTGAGCTATGAGCTGTATACATTTTTGGAGGCACCCTGTACATCTCTTACTGTGGGTCTTGGTCAAATTTAAGTTTGAAAGCTGCTGGCATAGTGATTACATTCGTCCTCTTGAATCAGCTACAACCGGCTTCAACTGTGTGACTCTGAGCAAGTAACCTACAGGAACTTCCTCCATAAAACAAGATGGTGATACCTACCTCTTTGGGTTGTTATGAGGATAAAATTAAGTAATAAATGCAAATTGCCCAGTTCAGCACCTGGAATGGAAAGTGTTGGGAAGATGTGGTTATTGCCAATGTTGTGATAGGGGGATTTGTAATCTGATAGATAGAGCACCTAAATTAATCTGAAAAAATTATCATTTTATTTTATTATTTTTAAAAATATATTTTTATTGAT
>NW_005279053.1:0-429 GCF_000412655.1 Myotis brandtii
AAAAAAAATAATAAAGACAACCAAGACAGAAGGGAAGGGCAGCAACATAAATAAAATAGATAACTACAATGCATTGAAATATGTGTGAAATAAAGGGATATTTAAAATTTTATAGGGATACGGATAAAAGCAATTCAAATGTATGTTCCTTAATATTATTTTCTGCTCAGTATTCATGTTTCTTTCATATCCTTATGGTTCTTTGGGCTTTTTGTTTTGGAAACATTCAAAGATTCCTGGACTATAGTAAGAATATCTTCATTTCTGGCCCAGGATCTTTTGAGTTGCCTATAATTCAAAGATCCAAAGACTAACCTATTGTCTCAACCTAAATGACTCCCATGTGAGGTTTCAGGAGTTGTTTCCATATTTGTGGAACTCATGTAAGGTCATCTATGAAATAATTGAGCTGAACACATTGATCTTTAT
>NW_005279054.1:0-429 GCF_000412655.1 Myotis brandtii
AAGAAGAAGAATTGCCAACTTTTGAGCCTTGACTCTGTTCTTCTCACACTTTATCTCTTAACCTTTGGAGCTACCCCATATGCTTGGCACTGTTATAACCCCATTATCATCCCACATGATTATGGGGCCTTCCCATAGTTAAGCATTTTCCTAGTTTTCCAATGTCGTGACAGGACTCACTCCCGAGCTCGCACTCCTAACCTCACACTGTGCCATGCACAGCAATGTCACAATTACCAATAACAATAAACAACTGTCTGAAAGATTCGTGCCCTTCTGTCAATCTGACAATGAAGGAAGAAGATGGAGGGTCAGCTGCCAGCGTGTATTCTGTAGAACCTGTTCATGGAACCAGGTACTGTCTCTCAGGGACGTTAGTATCCAAAGGCATCTCATTTGCTGGTGCTCAGGGCTCTGTCTTTGCCTGGC
>NW_005279055.1:0-429 GCF_000412655.1 Myotis brandtii
GAGACATGTTGTCCAGTTCTGTCTATAATTTAACTTTTTTATCTTCTTCTTTGTCTTGTCCTGCCCTAATACCAACTTCTCCTCAGCTTTTGGGTACTGTTCTCAGCTCTTCTGTAGTTTGATCAGCATTGGTTAGAGAAAAATACTGGATATATGGTTACCACTGCAGTTTGACTAATTATTAATTCTCTGAACATTTGAATGGTAGTTAGCCCCAAATGTATGTCATATATGTACATTCAACGGTCCATTTTATTTTTGGCTTCAAGTCTGATCCTCAGTGGACACCCCACCCTAGTTCTGAAATGAACCTACTCTAAGCTACTCAAGTGCCAGTACCATATGCATGTATACTCCCATTGCCTTCCATGTGGCAAATAATCAGTAAATATTTGCTGAATGAGTGACTGAATGAATGTTAGCCACTCA
>NW_005279056.1:0-429 GCF_000412655.1 Myotis brandtii
CTCTTATCCCTGGTCTCCTGTCTCTGAAGAGCCCATAACACAAAAGTGAAGGATCTGACTTAATATTGGTTTACTCAGGAACAGTGGGTTTTATGTACACTGATCTTAATTAAAATCTCAGTGAGTTTCTGTTTGTGGATGGAGAGGCATTCCGCCCGAGAAGGGGGCCTCTGCAATCTTGGTACCTTCTTCCCAATGCACCCCCAGCACTTGGAAGGAGCCCGGGATTCAGCCTTTCGCTGGGGGCCCATGAAGCTGTCTGTCCCTGTTCTCAGCAGCACCAATTGTTAGCGATTTCACTCTGGGAGGGAAGTGGGTTTCCTTCCCCACGTGCGGGAGTGGCGCCTTGGGAGTGCGCCTGTGGCTTCATCTGAGTGGGCGGCCGATTGTGTCAGGCAGGGTGTCTGCTCTTGGTTTGCACCCCAACCA
>NW_005279057.1:0-429 GCF_000412655.1 Myotis brandtii
TGTGGCAGTTAACTGGTTAAGTTACAGATCTTGAAATGGATTATCCAGGAGGGCCCAGTCTAATTACACGAGTCCTAAAAATGGAAGAGGGAGGGACAAGAAGGGGTCAGAGAGATTCAACAGGAGAAAGACTCCACTCACCATCGCTGGCTTAGATAGAGCGAGCGGGCCAAGGGACATGGCAGCATCCAGAAGCGAGAACAGCTGACAGCCAGCAAGGAAACTGGGGCTTCGGCCCCATAATCACAAGAACTAAGTTCTGCCGACAACACAGATGTGCAGGAGACTGACTCTCCCTCGGAACTTCCAGAAAGGAATGCAGCCCGGCCAACACTTTGGTTTTAGCCCAGGAAAATCCATTGGGACTTCTGACCTAAAGATCCATACGATAATAAGTTGGGGGAGGGGAGTTATTGTGGTTAAAAAAAA
>NW_005279058.1:0-429 GCF_000412655.1 Myotis brandtii
GCTCACTGGAAATACTCCTTATCAGTGTAAGGAATGTGGAAAAGCATTCGCTCGCCTTAGCTGGTATCAAAGACACGAAAGAACCCACGCTGGAGAGAAATCCTATGAATGTAAACAATGTGGTAAAACCTACAGAGATTATAGTTCCTTACAAATTCACGAAAAAGTATCATGGATTGAGGCCATTTAAATGCAAGGAATGTAAAAAAGACTTCACTTGTAACAAAATCCTTTAATTACATTTGAGAGTGCACGCTGGAGAGAAACCGTATACGTGTGAAGAATGTGGGAAAGCCTATATTGATCCCTCCCCTTTTCAAAGGCATAAGAAGACTCACTGAGTAAAACCTAGTAAATGTAAATAGTGTGAGAAAGATTTTAGTGTGGCCACATCTTTACATGTGAAAACTCCCACTGAAAGAAAAAAAA
>NW_005279059.1:0-429 GCF_000412655.1 Myotis brandtii
AGGGCACTGCTGCTCCTGGGATAGCATTGTGACCTCCCCTGTACAGTTTTACCTCTCACCTTTCAGTAGTGAAGAGCAAGAGGTCAACCGCTTCTCCCTTTTGTTAGAAACAGCATACACGAGAACATAGCAACAGCTAAGCTACTCTGGCACAAGCTAACCAATAGCACAACTTGCTTTAGCCTCCAACCTAACATGACCTAGTTCACTGGTCCTCAAGTTGAACATGGGGAGCTTTAAAAAAGAATACAAGGGTCCCACCCCCAGAGATTCTGATGTCATTGGTCACTGGGGCCTTGGCAGCACTGCCCTTGACTCTAAGATGCAGCAGAGCTTGAGAACCACTAACCTGGTTAACTTCTGGGCCTCAGTTCTTCATACAGAGCATGAATCATTTTTATGAATATAAGTACATATATAAAATATGTG
>NW_005279060.1:0-429 GCF_000412655.1 Myotis brandtii
CGGACCACGGCTTGTCGTTATCACAGCAAAACCTAGCCCAGCCTGACTGTGGAAGGCAGACGTCTGCAGTGACCTCCAATGACCCCGTCGAACCTTTCCCCTGGGCGGCGGGTGGAGCCTGTGCAGACCCTGGGACTCACCCCTGAGCTTAGGTTGTTTATATGGCGAAAGGGACCTGAGAGATGTCCCAGAGGCGGCTCATCAGTGGGCTCAGTTCATCGAAAGCAAGTAGTCGGTGAGCCTGGTCCAAGCACATGGACCGCAGAGCAGAGCATCTTCTCAGGTCGGTGGCAGAGGGGGAGTCAGAGAGACCCCCAGTGTGGAGAGGGTTTGCCCCACCATTGCTGGCTTGGAGGTGGAGGGGTGACACGAGGAGGAATGCAGGGGGCCCTGGCTGGCAGCCAGCAAGGGAAGGGGGACCTCAGCCCG
>NW_005279061.1:0-429 GCF_000412655.1 Myotis brandtii
AATAATAATAAAAGAAAATGTGATACACACAAGCACACACACACAATGGAATAATATGCAGCCATAAAAAAGGAAGGAAATCGTGCCACTTGAGACCATGTGAATGGACCTTGAGGGCATGATGCTAAGTGAAATAAGTTAGACAGAAAAAGAGAAAAACTGTATCATCTCACTTACATGTGAAATCTAAAAACATAAACTCATAGAAAAAGAGAGTAGAATGGTGGTTGCCAGTGGCTGAGTTGTGAGGAAAAGGGGAAATGTTGGTCAAAGGGTACAGGTTTTCAGTATAAGACGAATAAGTTCTGGGGTTACAGCATGATGATTATAGGTCACAATTATCATGCACTTGAAAGTTGCTATGAGAGTAGAGCATTAAAGTACTCACCATGACAACAATAAAACAAAATGGTAATTATGTGAGGTGAA
>NW_005279062.1:0-429 GCF_000412655.1 Myotis brandtii
AGTTAGTATGTGCCTTCAGTAAATTCCTGAAGCATAACTTCCCACGTAAATTGTTGCTTTTTCTCTAGAAACAGTGTCAACAGAATATGATGTCAATTATTCTGCCTCTTTTTCCCTCAGAGATTCTGGTACTATGGCTAATAATTTGTCATGTTTTGAATTAATATACTAATATTTATAGTGATAATTTGATAATCTGCAGCAGAATTTTCTGTGACTCCTGAAAATAATTTAGATGTAGTACATTTATCTTGGTGGTGCTTTTTTATTTTTATTTTTTAACTCTTCACTGTTGAAAGTATTACAAGTATTGTTCCTGTTCTTAGGGGAAATGGTCCTTCTTTTTCCCCCATTAACCTCTTCCAGCTTGCTACCATCCCACCACCCCCAATCAGGCCCTCACCACCCCATTGTCTGTGTCCACTGGTT
>NW_005279063.1:0-429 GCF_000412655.1 Myotis brandtii
GCTTCCTCTACAAAAAAGGGTCATTGACTCCTGACCTGTATGAAGGGAAGAAGCCTTGTCCACAGGAGATGGTCCTGCGTTTTCACAGGCAGAATTGGCAATCTTTGCTGATGCTCCTCTAGGGAGGAGGAGAGGAGGTTTAATGTAGATATTCCTATTTTAAATTCAGGAAGTTTGCCTTTTTACCCAAGACCCTTGCCAGAAAAGTCTGTCTCTTTATTAACATTTTCTCTTTTGTTTTCATAAACTTCTTTAAAAAAAGTAGTATCCCCCATAAACACTCTGCCCTGCCTCATTGCATGATATCTGGCCTCAAGCAAGTAGTTTAACCTTTCTGCTTCTTTATTTCTTTATTTATAAAGGGAAGACATAAAAGCCTGTCATCTCTCCTATATGACAGCATGCCATAATCCAAACCAATTATATATA
>NW_005279064.1:0-429 GCF_000412655.1 Myotis brandtii
TTTTTTTACAATAATGTATTTTTTCTATTTCAGAATCCAATTTAGTGTTTCATATTAAATTTAGTTGTCATATTTCTTTATTTTTCTGTGGTCTTTCAGAGGTTTTTAGCCTTTCCTTGTTTCCCATGTCCTATATATTTTGCAGCAGTTTTGGTCAAATATTTTGTAGAATGTCCACAAATCCGGGTTTATTAGGATTTTCTCATGATCAGACTGAGTTCTAGGTTTTGTGGAAGAATATCATAGAGGTACAGTGTCCTCATCACATTTTATCTGGGGGTACATGATACCAATGTGGTGAAGTCTGTTGAATTTCTTCACTGTAAAATTACTGTTCTTCTCTTTCCCATAATTCAGCCAAGAGTCGAAGGAGGGTGTTTACCCCGACTTCCTGGAGAAAGGAATATCTACATATATTATATGACATTC
>NW_005279065.1:0-429 GCF_000412655.1 Myotis brandtii
GGGCAATAAAATTTTTTTATCCCATGCCGCCTGAATAAATGTTTCCAGAAACAGTCCCCTTTCTCTATCTCAGACCCAAAATAGGGTTGTTACTGCTCATGCCCTTCTCAGCAACAGCCACCCACATACTCCAGGTCTTAAATGTTTAACGAAACTCAGCGCTCTGTTCCTCCCTGCTTGTGTGGAGGGCAAGGCTGGTCTTCTGGTGACTAGATGGAGCTGACATGGGAAAATCCGGCTCCTGAAAACTGCCTCATGAGGAACAGAAGAAACTTCTGGTTTCTTGTGAAGTGCAGAGTCAAGCACACAGTTGGGCACCTGAAAGCCACAGTGACCTTCTCTGGTTTATTGGGTGCTTGCTATGTGCCCGTGCTGTGCCAAGTATTTAAATTACTACCTATGTGGTAGGAGGTGTCAATATTCCTACAA
>NW_005279066.1:0-429 GCF_000412655.1 Myotis brandtii
GCACTTGTGAGAAAGCTAAATTGGTAACTTAGGAACTGAGTAACACTTTCTCTGGAGTA
This sequence comes from Myotis brandtii, assembly GCF_000412655.1. Classification (NCBI taxonomy): domain Eukaryota; kingdom Metazoa; phylum Chordata; class Mammalia; order Chiroptera; family Vespertilionidae; genus Myotis; species Myotis brandtii. The sequence goes on from NW_005279066.1 coordinate 60, forward strand.
AGAGCCCGTGCACAGGAAGCCAACACGTGGGTATCCGGCCCCCCCACACCACAGAATCAAGCCTACACACACCCCTCGTGTGCACATCTGAGCAGGCCAGAACAATCTGCACCTCATTCAGATGCTCCGCCCTGGTCTCCAGGCAGGAGGCCCTCCCAGACCCACTGCCTGCTGAACCCTTGAACTTACCCATGATACATACACCTATTTTGCCCCAAATTTTAGGAATGGGGCTTCCCACAGACGGACTTTTCAATCTCTGCAGAATATGGGAATGCTGACTGCTCCTCAGTGTTCCCAGAGGGCAACCAATGGCTAGGTCCTGCCTCCTGAGCCACACATCCTCTCAGCCTAGGCATTCATAAGTCCT
>NW_005279067.1:0-429 GCF_000412655.1 Myotis brandtii
AGGAAGCAGTAATGATCTGTCTCTCTATTTTACACAGAGAAATAGGAATTTCTGGTAGGTGAAATGCTTGTATAAGATCAAGCAGGACTTAAATCTTGATCTTAGGTCTTCTGGGCCATTGCTCTTTCCACTACCTGTATTAACTTTTAAGTGTAAGTGATATGGGGATTAGGCAGTTTAGGAGTAATTGCACCAGTGTTCCCCTCTGCTAGCTTGGAAAATGAAGAGCTGTTCCCATTCCTGTGCATTGTGCTGGAAGAGGTATTTGCCTTTGGTTCAGTGCATGCCTATAATACACCTCAGTTCTTCTTGTGAGCAATAGTCATTGCCACTGTGCAACTGCTGCTTCTGAATGAAGTAGATCAGCCACTATTGACATGTGAGTTTGCAGCAATGTGCTGCTAATCCTTGGACAGGTGTTGTTGGAAA
>NW_005279068.1:0-429 GCF_000412655.1 Myotis brandtii
ATAAACACTGCCTTTATAATTATTCAAAGTGTGCATGTACCTTTTTTCAGACATCTTATATTTTTCTGTTTTTATTTCTCATTCTAACATTACTAGACTCTTTGCAGAATATTTTGGCATGCACAATAATCCAATTTAGTTGTTTTACTATTTGCCTAACTTATTCAGATAAAAACTATAGCCTTACATGTTGATATTTAGTAGATATTTTTAGTAGACAAAAAGGCATATTTCTCACAGAAGGAGGACATATTCTCTTTATCAGTTTGTTAAATTGATTTATAAATTTTCTATATTTAGGTAGATGTATGTGGGATTGTATTTGTATTCTTGCCTTAAGTCCTGGTTATTGAACTAGCTTAAGCAAAGGAGTAGCATGGTCAACAGTGCACTGTAGAAAAGATCACCACAGTGGAAACAATAAGACTA
>NW_005279069.1:0-429 GCF_000412655.1 Myotis brandtii
GATGCTTGGGTTTAGCAAACAGATAAGGTACTGTGTGTGACAATTAGGAAAATAAGTGGCAACATGCTCTAGAATAACAAATTTCTGTGTTTTGGAGTTACAGATGTAATACATCTCCATGGTATAATATTTAGAAAATAGAAAAATACAAATCCATCACCACTTATTAGGCCCCCTCATGTGCAATTTTTACCTCAAAAATGTGTGAGCTCTATGTCTCAGTGTTAAATATGTTTTCATCACTTTACCTGGGACTAGTGAGCCCGCCAGTGACACACGCAGGGAGATGTCCTGTGGGGTGTGCACGCGTCCCAGCTGCTGCGTAGGCGCATTCTGTCTCCCCGGTCCTCATTCTTGGGCTTGCTGTCTGTGTCTCAGCTCTCCTCTTCTCATTTCCACTTCTCCGCCCTTTTCCTCTGGGCTGCAGGA
>NW_005279070.1:0-429 GCF_000412655.1 Myotis brandtii
CATATGCATCATAGTTTTAAGAATACAGCTGTTGTGTGTAAGTGTGTATAGTGTATGGGCTTTGGAATTAGGGACTTGTTCAAATTCTTGCCTTGATTTTTAGCAAATATCTTATACTTAAGTCAGCATTTGAAAAATAGGTTTAAGAATGCTTACCTTGAAGTTTTTTGTTGTTGCTGTTTTTAAGAGAATAAAATGAAATTGTACTTAAAAAAGTTGGCCTGCATAATATATACTCAAGTACTGGCTTCCTTCCCCTTCTTACTAGAAAACTTCTAGTTTCCCTTTTAAGAATCTCAACTTATATATGATTCTTTCCATTAAGATATATTAGATGGTCAATAACTGTCAACTAAGAATGGAAAGATCTCATTCTTTGAGCCAGCATTGTGTCTGTTCATCTGCAGAACAAAATTCTTTTATTGAACA
>NW_005279071.1:0-429 GCF_000412655.1 Myotis brandtii
ATAACCCTAGAAACACATTTATCAGGAAATGCACAAGACTTTGACCACAGAAAATCACAAAACATCCCTGAGAGATAAAAACGCTGACTGGAACTGAGAAATATAGCAATGTGCATTGGTAGGGAGACTCAGTATGACAAAGATGCCAATTTTCTTCAAAGTTATACATAAACTCAATGTAATCCCAATTAAAATCCTAGCGGAAAAATTTCTGGAACTTGACAGGCTGATTTTAAAATTCATGCAGCGGGACAAACATGCAAGGATGACCAAAGCAATTTAGCAAAAACAACAAAGAGGGTGGGATTTGTCTCGCCTGTTAGCAGAGCATATTATCAAGCTCGGGAGTAGACAAATAGATTAGTGGACCAGAAAGAGCTCTGACATAGACCCGCATTGGCATTTAGTGTCAGGCAAAGGTAGCAATTT
>NW_005279072.1:0-429 GCF_000412655.1 Myotis brandtii
AGAAGAGAAAAATGGGAGATCCCACTGAAGTTGCCACAATGCTGGTGCCCAACATCAGTGCCACTGTTGGCATGACCAGCAACATCAGTGCCTATGTTAGATCCCAACGTGAGAGTTCTTTGTTATTACCTAATGGCTGCAGAAACTGCTAAGATGCACTCACATTTTTCTAGATCTTTCACCTTCTACTTACTTTTTTATCACAACCCTACTTAGAATTGAAGTACAGTTCCCTAGGAACTGATGAAGGGAAAGGGTTAAGACACAGACAAGGCACTACCTCCAGCCTACACATGCTCTTTGCAACTCAATGTACTGCCCTTAGAATAAATGTGTGCACTCAGAGGCTCTCTTCCTTAGTCCCAAGGGGTTTCCTGTGTTTCCTCAAGGCAGACTCTAGGCTTCCCCAACCAATCAGACCTGCAAACC
>NW_005279073.1:0-429 GCF_000412655.1 Myotis brandtii
ATAGGTCGATGCTCAACCACTGAGCCACACTGGCAGGCTAAACTTATTTTATTTTTAGTTGGAAAAGTTCCTTTTCCTCTGCCCCTTGGCTGAGCCAGGGGTAGGACAATAAAAACTCCTAGGGTGCCTAGATGCACCTCATTTCTGAAAATCTTCTGATTATTTCATGAAGATTCATGAAGAATAAACAAACTTAGTTGGAACAGGCTGGTCTGTGTAGTTTTCTTCTCCCATTATGTTCATTAAGGTACTATTTGTTGTGTCCTGCCTTCTTAGGACTCTGAAGAATATCTTTTGACACTGAAAAGTGCTTCAGCTCTCATTATGTCTTATGTATTGAATCCTGCACAGCCAATACAATTTTGTAACAATTGATTCCTGCTAAAATGGTTACTTCCCTTTGTCATACTTCACCTATCCAGATCACAG
>NW_005279074.1:0-429 GCF_000412655.1 Myotis brandtii
TGGGCAGGGGACCCCCATCTCCCTCCGATTGCCAGATAGGCCCCTTGCCCAGGCCTGACACCTTGACCAGAGGTGTCAACCCCATGACCCTCCAATCGCCGGTTCGGCCCCTTGCCCAGGCCTGACACCTTGGCCAGAGGAATCAGGCCTGGGCAGGGGACCCCCCAACCCCTCTGATTGCCGGCTCTGCCCCCCACACAAGTCCGACGCCTCTGGCACAGGCTTCAGGGCTGGGCAGGGGACTCCCATTTCCCCCCAATCACCGGCTCTGCCCCACGCCCAGGCCTGATACCTCTGGCCCAGGCATCAGGCCTGGGCAGGGGATGCCCCCAGACCACTCCGATTGATGGCTCTGCCCCCCACCCAGGCCTGATACCTCTAGCCCAGGCTTCAAGCCTGGGCAGGGGACCCCATCTCCCCCTGATCACC
>NW_005279075.1:0-429 GCF_000412655.1 Myotis brandtii
TTTTTTAAAGTTGGCAGAATTCAACAACAAAGAAATGGAACAAGTTGTACTAACTCATGAAATGTCCCATGTAGATATAATGTGTTAATATGGATTTATGTTATTTTCATGTGCTATGTATGTTTAAAAATTAAAAGACACCTTGAAGATTCTCTGCGTGTTTTCTCTTTTCCCTCATCCTTTACCAAGTGTATATCCTGAAATTGAAATAGTTCTCGAAGGTAGAAACCACAGGTTCCTGGATTTATTAACCATCTGTACATTAGGCAATGATACTTCTTAGCCATTTTAAAACAGTTCTGCCTAGTCTCACAGACAAGGCAGTGTGTGTGATGGCAATAGTATGGGCTTTGTAACCAGGTGGGTCCAAGTTTGAATCCTGGAACTTCCTTTACTAGGTGTGTTACCATCCATTCAAAAGGTATTTAT
>NW_005279076.1:0-429 GCF_000412655.1 Myotis brandtii
AGTGGTTTAAATGTCAAAGGTAGTATTTCCTAACTCACGAGAAGAAATTATTGTAGTGTGATTAGGTAAATCTTGAAATAATGGGAGGAACAAAATTTTTTTAATCAATATTATCACTTAATTTTGTGTTAATCTTCACTTGACATTCAAAATATGAAGTTCTATTTCAAAGCTAATATTATATTAGCTACATTTATAGTTTAAAAGGGGGCAAAATACTACTGCCAACTAGAAAATTAAAGGTTATTCATGTTTGTACTTTGTAGAAGCAGCAGAAACAGGTGGCTGGTGTGGAATATTCTGAGTGTTGTTATTACAATAAAGAGTTATTTTATAAGAGTGCTTCCAGGTGTTAGGAAATGAAAACTGACCTTTTTTATTAAGTTTACTAGAGGTCTAGTGCAGTGATGGCGAACCTTTTGAGCTCGG
>NW_005279077.1:0-429 GCF_000412655.1 Myotis brandtii
CCCATAGCGCCATTTTTGCTTATTCCCGTTTTCCTTTCATCCTCACATGTGCCCTCTCATATCGGCAAATTAATCTTGGCCAACCCTTCCATTTTGTACTTTTCCCACACGCTGTCTGACACTGCTTAGTGAAATGAGTATTGATGCTCCTCTTCTATTGCTGTTCAGATTTTCAAGTTCTTCAAGGCACATCTCTAGATCAACTTTTTCTTTGAATAAAGTGTCTCATTGATACTGTTTGACATTGTTCTCCGGCTTGACCTCAGCACTCATTGGCTTTGCAAGACACCCTGGCACTTAATTTTATTCATTATGTCCTGTCATTACAGACTCTTGTCTTCTTTCTGTCTTACATCTACTACTTTCATGTAAAAGTTGTGTTTCCTCGAAATGACTGTAGGAATCAGATCATACCGCCTCTATTCGGGA
>NW_005279078.1:0-429 GCF_000412655.1 Myotis brandtii
GCAAAGGATATGAATTTTCTGAAAGGCTCACTCTGTACACTGACCTCGCCACTCACCCACACCACCCAAATCCACATGAATACCTCTCTGACTCCCGTCATTTTTTCTGGGGGAAGCCCTCAGACCTGTGCCCTCTTGCAGAAATCCCACCTGGTGTGGAATACAGGATTCTGCCAGCACATTGAAGTCACAGTTTCGATCCTCCCCTCATGGCTGTAATCCAAAGCCCACTCACCTTTTCTGCTGGAACAGAGGTCCTCCTTCCTCTTCACAATAGGGGAGGATGCAGCCATAGATAGCAGAGGCCAGTAGGATGTCACATCAACTGTCCCGTGGAAACTGTGATCCTGTGCAGCCTAGTGTGAATGACTCGCCCCTGAGTAGAAAGAAGCTCTGAAGTGTAGGCTTGGGGTCTGCTCTGAGCACTGG
>NW_005279079.1:0-429 GCF_000412655.1 Myotis brandtii
GAGGCCAAAATGGGCAGAAGGAAGGAAGTAGCCGTAAAGATTAGTCAGAAAGTGACACAAACAGAGGGAATGACAAGAGGCAGGGCCTTGAGGTGGGAGGGAAGAATGAGCTTGGAATGTTTGAGAAAGAGAAAAGGCCAGTGAGGCTGGAAAATAATGAGGGAGGTGGGGAAATAGCAGAGGTGCAGTAGCAGAGGCCGGCTGAGGCTAGTCTCTGAGGGCCTCGTAGATGGTGGTAACAAGACTTGGATTTAACTCCAAGTGTGATGGGTAAAGTTTGGAGGGTTTAAGGAAGGTTCCCACATGACGACAAAGTAAGGCCAGGGTCCTCTCTTAACCATTACAACCTGCGTGTCCCGGCAGGTCCCCTCATTCTTCCACATTCAGTTTCCTTCAGGACAAGACAAGGGTCGTTGGAGAAAACTACCA
>NW_005279080.1:0-429 GCF_000412655.1 Myotis brandtii
CCGACGCTCTATCCACTGAGCCGAACCAGCTAGGGCTAGAATATTTTTGAGGAAAGGAAAAAGACTGAAAAAGTTAACTGCAGAATACATGTAGTCAAATAGTGTTTCCCAGGATAGGGTTTATGGGAAGGACATGTTAAAAAATAATTATCAATAGATTTCTGGGGAAAAGTCACTCAGGTACAATAGCACAAGAGGTTCTTCCATATATTCCTACAGACAGACAAATAGCAATGATGACCCTTTCCCCATAATTTTATTTCACATTATACCTTGGGAATAATTATACTGGAAATAGGCGTTATTTATGGAGTGTGCCAAATACCATCCTAGCATGCCATGTATATTGTCTCCTCCACAACAGAACTGCGGTGATGTGCCAAAATACCCATTTTAAAGATGAGAAAGTTGAGGTCTGGAGAGGTAAAA
>NW_005279081.1:0-429 GCF_000412655.1 Myotis brandtii
AAAAAAATCTAGGCATACTATATGCCTTTTTGACTCACTTATCATGTGTGCATAGAAGATTCTCAATAAACATTTGTCGGTGACAAGGATCATTTTGAATGCGTTCTGTGCCAGAGAAATCCCAGTAACGTGTGGATATTTCCCAAGGCACCACATATCTGGCTCGTTTTAAATAAGCAGTGGTTAGTTTTATTGAGGGGACTAGACAGAGGTCACTGGAGAAGTCAGCCAGAATTTGGAAGTGGAATACTGCTGGCTCCCTGCCTTGTTTCTAGTAACCACCCCACCCTGTTGCTGCCAAGAGAGCCAATGTACACTTGGTGGGTAGGCAGGTGGCATGGGCTGTAATAAACAGCTCCTTTCCTGTAAGGGAGCAGTGGCCTGGGTTTATGGATCCTGGAGCTTTCCTGTGGGGAAGCCATTACGTCC
>NW_005279082.1:0-429 GCF_000412655.1 Myotis brandtii
TACAAATATATTGAGTAGTTACCATTAGTAAGTCCTCGATATTATTGCCAGCATTGGGGCAACTCATAATGACCCAGGTGTAGAAGGTCCCTTTCTTGTAAAATACAAATGTTTATCTTCTTTTAGTTAACTGTGGAGGGGGGTGGGAGGTGTAGGAATGTGGGAGACAATCCAAAGTTAAGTCTAAATAATGTGTTTGGGCCTGAGGTCCTCTCTGCTATCTCCCAGGTTGTGGTCTCACACTGCTGATCACCATAGGAGTTTATACTCCTTAATTAAACCAGTCCTCTCAAGGAAATGACACAGACCAGACCTGTAGCATCCTGGGCCACCCACTACCCTGGCTTCTGCTGGGCCAGGTACTCCAGATTGTGCTGCAGAAACAGTGCTAACAGTAGTGAGCAGCACTTACTGAGTGTCTACTGTTCT
>NW_005279083.1:0-430 GCF_000412655.1 Myotis brandtii
GTTATTCCTATCTTGGTTTAATAGTTGAATGTTTTAAAACCTGTCTTTTTACCAAAAATAATTTAAGGTAATTCTTTCATGGTTTTCTGAAGAGAAATATGTGAAAATCTGAACCTGGAATTTGGGGGTTGTTTTTGCTCACTTAATTAGTATTAGAGCTCTTAGGAATATTTCAATGGATTATTTCAGGCTTAAGAATCACATTAAATCCCTCAGATATGAATGGGCAGTCCAAAGTTAATAATAGCAATAAAAGATCTTTGTAGAAAAATTATACCATAGCCACAAGTAATCAAACTCTCAAGAACTGCAAACTGGATGGTATGTTAGACCACTTGCAAACTAGCAAGTTGGCCTGTCGCAGTTTTATAGATGTTGGCAAAAGAATGCATGGTCAGAGGCAAAGAACCATTTATTACTGCTAGCAATA
>NW_005279084.1:0-430 GCF_000412655.1 Myotis brandtii
TTCCCTATTTATGGAGGTATGAGCAATCTGACAGGAAAAATTAGCTTTATAATATATATGTTTTAAATGGTGTGTATTTCTCTGGTTCTAATAGTTGCTACTCATATATGATTTGTGATTTAATAATTTTATCAAACTTTGTGTAATTTTCACTATCTGTTAACTTGTTAATCTGAAGTTTACTATGACAACACAATGTCCTGCAAGTAAAGTGTTAAATGACCGATCTGAAAAGTGGTGTATAGTCTCTGTTTCTCTGCCTTCTCCTACTCCTAGATTTATCTCTACTTTTCCCTGTCTGTACTATCTATGAGGATTTTTCATGATTTACCATATTTTTTAAGTTACTGGAAATAAAATATTTGGATTAAAGGAGAGATAAAATATGTAGATATAAATGTTAACATGTATAAAAGTTCTTTACACATAA
>NW_005279085.1:0-430 GCF_000412655.1 Myotis brandtii
TCAATTTCATTTTGTTTTAAAAGAAGGAGAGCAGGAGGCATAAAAACTTTCTCTTTCCTTCTATAAAATAAGCCAGGCTTTTCCTTAATTAGCAGCTGCACTCATTTGACAGCAGGATCATCTTTAATTCCCCAGGTTCATGAGACAAGCATGGTCGGGAAGCTGCATATCTTCCCATGCCTCTGTGTTTCCCCAGGATAAACGATGGAATTTGTGGTACAGTTAAGCGGAGCTGGAAATGTCCCTCCCGTGGGCTGGTGCCTGCCTATGCCAGGATGCACGGCAAAGCAATCTAGGTCAGTAAGAACACTCAAGACACTCCTATAATCTTCTCTGCTCTGCCCTCAGGGCTTCTTGTTTGTAACACTGCATCTTATTCAGCAGAAGCGCTGGGTTTTCTCTGGAGCATCAGTTCACACTGTCCATTTGA
>NW_005279086.1:0-430 GCF_000412655.1 Myotis brandtii
TTGATTCCCCAAAATAGTGAATGTTCACTACTGGGTTGAATAAATTGTTATACTTATACCAGGGAATGTAGGCAGTCTTCTAAAAGAATACATTCAGATTAGGAAAGATAATTTGGAGGGATTTCCATGGGGCATTGATGGATAAGGAAAGACAGATGTGGACAAAAAATGGGCAGTCCTCCCATTTTATAAAATACACATTGAAGGTACCCGCTCACCTGCCAGCCGGGGTGCTGTGAGCCTTGAAAGCACACGCGCTCCCCAAGTGTGGGAGCTGAGGTTGTGTAATCTGCGCTCCCCACGAGGTCCTGTCAGCCTGCCCTTTGCATTTGCTCGAATAATCCTTTGCAAATTTCCATTTGTTTATTCATCATCTCTGTTCAGTCTGCGAGAGCGTCCTTTTCAAAAATCCGCCCCCCCCCCCCCCCCC
>NW_005279087.1:0-430 GCF_000412655.1 Myotis brandtii
CAGCATGAGCCTCGACCTGGAATTGAACATGACCTCTTGGTTCCTAGATTGTCACTCAACCATTGACCCACCCGGGCCAAGCTGAAATTTTTAACTCATAGGAAAATGCCCCCATTACTTTTATTCAGACATGGTCTAGCTCTACCATGGGTCTTGTTCTTTCATATGAAAATTAAAACAAAACAAAACAAAAAACCTAAACAAAAAAGTCTAAAATGACTATAACTGTTTTGGCATTTTGATCAGAATTTAATTGCATTCATTGAACAATAAAGACAATATTGGTATCTAAATAATATTAACATTTCCATGAACATAGTATATTTTACATTTATTTAAATGTTTTAAAATATCTTTTAATACAATTTTTTAATTTTTTCACAAATTTTGTGCATAACTTTAGTTATATTTATTCCTGGGTACTTATAAT
>NW_005279088.1:0-430 GCF_000412655.1 Myotis brandtii
CAGCCTTCCTCAAATATACATCATTCATGCATTTTCATGGTCTGAAAGAACCTTAGGTATTAATGCATCTTCAAGTCAACAGTCATCTGTTCAGCATGTATCTGGAGAGGCCAGCCCCAACTCCCGTAAAGGGCAAAGAAGGTGTGCGTGGCCTCAGGTTAACTCAATGCAACAAAATACAAGCATTAAATAGACCTACTTCCTCTTGGGAGGCAATCTGTGGATCAACTATTGATAATTCAACTTGTGTCTTTGGTGGCAGGGCTTCATTCCTTACCTAGGGATACAAAAGAGGTCCTCTCCATTATCTCCCCCTAAGGACTCCTAGTTCATGCAAATTAATTTATATCCTTTCATTTCCAGTATCCCTACCCTCTCCTGGAGATAGACATTTACCTTTATGCCTCTTTTCATTCAGCTGATCTAAATG
>NW_005279089.1:0-430 GCF_000412655.1 Myotis brandtii
ATCAGCTGCTCCCTGCACACCCCCTACTAGGGATCAAACTCACAACCTGGGCATATGCCCTGACCCGGAAGTAAACCACGATCTCCTGGTTCATAGGTCGATGCTCCACCACTGTGCCACACCAGCCCGGCTGTTTTTTTATTTTTTGCCCTACTATGTGCCAGCCAGTGGAAGATAACTCTCTTTGCTAATTTCATTGTTATCATATTCAGATTACACCAAAATAATTTTCTCCTTTTTATTTTCACTTCTGAAAGGGGCTCCTCCTCTTTTCTCTGCCCTACCCAGGATAGTTGTTTAGAAAGTGCACTACCCTTCACTCCAGCCCCTGTAACAATTGGAGAATTAGTGATTGTACATTTGCAACTCCATCTGCTCTGGGCTTGGGCAAGGGAGGGGTGGGAGGTCTGTGTAATAGCACTTGGATTCA
>NW_005279090.1:0-430 GCF_000412655.1 Myotis brandtii
AGGGCATGAGGATCAAGAGGCATGGGCCGTTAAAAGCATTTTAGATGCTACCTACTGGAGGAACCATGCAGCTATCTGGAGGAAGAGCATCCCAGGCAGAGGAAACAGCATGTGCAAAGGTCCTGAGGCAGGAACAAGCTTGGCGTGTGGTCAGAACAATGTGATTGAAGCAGGGACTGAAGATGGGGAAGCAGTAGACATGGAAGAGAGGCCAGCAGCCAGTCCTGAGGACCATGGGAAGAAATTGTTTTTTCTTAGTTTATTTAATGATTTATTGGTTGCTTTTCATATGTGCCCTGACAAGAATTGAACCCACAACACTGGCATATCTTTTACCATGGACAATGCTTTTACCAACTGAGCTACCTGGCCAGAGCTTTAATATACTAGTATTATATATACTAGGAGCCCAGTGCACGAATTTGTGCAC
>NW_005279091.1:0-430 GCF_000412655.1 Myotis brandtii
TATAAAAATTTAAAATAATGTCCCTGGTTTTAATATTTAAAACATATTTATATTTAAAAAATCAGAATAACATATATAAAGCCATAAAATCTGTGGTCTAGATTTTAATATTTATACAATTAACCAGCAAGGATTTATAGGGATAGGAACAATATTGTATAAATGTCAGATGAGGTTACTTATATTAATTTTCTTCTTGAAATCACATTTTGGCTGGCTTATGAGGAAATCCCTTCAAAGTAGAAAACATCTGAGCAGAGGCCTGTATCCGAAAAAGAATGGGCCAGTAGCATAGGCAGACATTCTTTCTCCTGCTCATCGAGGTAACTTAGGTCACTACAGCTGAGTGGAAAGATCCCCATTATTATATTCATCCTGGCCTCCCTGTTGAGCTGCATAGCTCCCTACCTCTGAACAGATCAAGACTAGA
>NW_005279092.1:0-430 GCF_000412655.1 Myotis brandtii
TGAGAAGCAGCAGAACATATTTGAAGGAGCATTAAATAATATTGTGCTCAAAAACATTAATAATGAGCCACGTTAAGTTAATAATATCAATCTTAAGGAAAGACTTATCAGGTCTCTTCATAGATCAGGTAGATATCTTTATAGATAAGCCCAGAATTCCAATTAATATGATAATTTATATCAATCAGTAAATCAAAATTCAAACATCCCATCTTCAGTAAAGAGGATATAGTGATTTCTTTCATCTAAAACCTTGTTTTGTATTTGATATGCCACATACTCACTGTATGTGTGATAAGAAGACCCCATCACTGAACAGGAGGCGGTACAGGAGCCCTAAACATTAAACCTGACCCACGCTGGGCTGTAGGGCTCTGCTTTAGGATGGCAGATTGAGCGCTTAGGTTTACTTGCTCTCCTTCATGGAATT
>NW_005279093.1:0-430 GCF_000412655.1 Myotis brandtii
TGTGCCCTGGTTTCAGTCATTTGCACATAGTTGTATGGTCACACTAACCCTATGAGGCCGGTACTATTATTATGCCCATTTTGTGCACAAGGAAGCACAGAGAGGTCAAAGCACCCAGGGTCACACAGCTAGGAAGTGGCAGAACTGATCATCTGGCTCTAGTGCCAGCCTTGCCAGGTTCCTTGCCGAGAGAATTAGATTGAATGTGAATAACCCCACACCTTCTCCCTTGCTCATCAGTTTCAGCCCCATTGGCCCTCCCTGGAGAAACCAAACATGCTCCAGCTCTGAGGCTTCGCACTTGCTGTTCCCTCAGCTGGAATGCTCTTCCCCTCGACTGGCTGGCTTCTTATCTTTCTTCAGTGCTCAGCTCATTGTCCTCTCCTCACAGAGACCCTTCCTGACCTCCTCATACCCGCCCCCCCCCCAA
>NW_005279094.1:0-430 GCF_000412655.1 Myotis brandtii
CCCTTATTCAACAAACGCATCCATATTGGCATCTTTTTCCCTGTCTCTTGAGCATATGAAGCTTCTTTCAATATCAGAACTTTCCACTTGCCATCCCCCTGTTTCAAAAACCCTTTCAGTGTCTTCCTATACCTGCTTATCTTCTCATCATTCAGACCTCCAATCACATGTCACCTCTTCAGAGAACACTCCTCAGACCACACTAGCTTTGAGGTCTCTATGCTGCAGTACTTTCTGTTGTCCCCTTCATAGCATTTATCAGCATCTAATTTCCTTGTGTATTTATGTACTGTCAAGATGTTACTGGTTTATATTTCCCCTATAGAGGTATATATTTTAATCATTGCCTTCCTTAATACTCTTTCTATCCTTTGCTAATTTCCAAATCCAGAACATTTGGTGTCACACATTAATCAGGAATAAATGCTTG
>NW_005279095.1:0-430 GCF_000412655.1 Myotis brandtii
ACCACTCTTAGTGTCAGTTTTTCCAGAATTCTGAGAAACATCTCTTTCTGGAAGATATATAGGAAATGAATCATATTGGGTTGAACTACTAATCCGATTGCTGGTCTCAGGGCCAAAGTTGAAACACATCATCTCCTGTCTCCTCCACCCATGCTAGACTTCCCCCACCCTAAGTTAGAACAACAGCTGGTGTATCAATGCATTAGCTAGAGATGTAATCAAACCTTCATTTCTGTGAGATTTGAGCCCCCGGCACCATTCCTTTCTGCAGTTGCTATACTTCTGCATTTGCTGTCAAAAGATGTACAAGAGCTGTTCAAGAGAATCACCGGGTACCTAATACCTTCCCCATCCCTTTCACTGTGTGACTGAAGCCTTCTTTTCTCCTGATGATCAGAATCAATTCCCCAGCCTGGATGATGACTCCTCT
>NW_005279096.1:0-430 GCF_000412655.1 Myotis brandtii
CCCCCGACCCCCGGTCCCTATGGTTTGGGGGGATGAGCCCACCTTTCGCACCAGAGGTGGGCAGAGCTGCAGGCCTGGCCAATCGCAGCTCCCACCTTCCTGGCCACAGGGTCAGGCTCCTGATGGACACACGGCCTCCGCCGGGACAGTCAGAGGGAATGAGGCCCTAACATGGGGCTTCTGCGGGAGCTGCCGGAAGGGTTGCTGAGGCCAGAATGCAGACGAGAGCTGACAGCCCCGTCACTGTCACCTGCGTGGGAAAGGCGCCCACAGAGCACAGCGGAGCGCAGGTGAGCGCCCCCCATCACACCTTCGCCAGCTCTGCCCCCAGGGATGCCCCGTCCCAGCTGCCCCCTCTGCTTGGGCCAGTTTGCAGTCTGGGCTGCAACCGAAACTCTAATCCGCTCCCTCGGTTTCCAGTGAAGAGCCC
>NW_005279097.1:0-430 GCF_000412655.1 Myotis brandtii
TCAGCTATTCTAGATCCTAACCTTTCATTTGAATTCAAAACTAACCACAAAAGCATGTGTCCCAATGCTCTGTGCTTTGGGTCCCCAGGGCCACAGCAGTGATTGAAAGCTCCCTTACCACTAAATCTGTGCTTTGCAGTTAGACCCTAGGAACCCAGAAATATGAGTAAGAGAAACTGACTGAATCCTGCGGAGGATCCGGTGAGCATTAGGAAGCAGTAACACTTCCTGGGAAGACTTACCGGGAATGATGGAAACTCTGGTGCCTTTGCCATATTGCAACTGGGAGGCAACACTGCCATGCCACTTCCAATATCTCCATTACAGAAACCCTTAGTTTCTCCTCTGAGGAATGGGGTAAGCCCTCTTCCAGCCCATTGAGGAAGGAGAGGGGAGCCCCTGGGCCATGAGCTATCCATGGAAAGAGCTG
>NW_005279098.1:0-430 GCF_000412655.1 Myotis brandtii
GCATAGAAGTTCTTTGGTTGATCTCTTCCCACCCACCTTCTCTCTGAGATTTGACAATCTGTTCAATGGTCTCATGTCACTGGATCTACTTTTGATTCTCCTATTTTCTCACACACACACCTGGATCAGTTAGGTTGGATTAATTTATCATATGCTTGGTGTACATACTAGGCTGTCAAAACATATTTACACACCCCACATTATGGCACCATTCCTTAGGGTGATCAGCCAGTTTCCAAGTTTGCAGTTTGATTACATTTGATCACTTTTGCTATAAAAAAGATATTATTACTGAAATAGAAATTTCTCCTGGATAAAGATTTACCTTCCCTATATGTAATACTTCTCACAAACCTACCATTATTTACACACAGAATGCCTTACTTACTACCACTTCATATTCTCTTCTTAATATGAAATTTTAAGATGG
>NW_005279099.1:0-430 GCF_000412655.1 Myotis brandtii
AATCATCTGGGTGAGGAAATGATGGTGGCTGGGAGCAGGGCGTGGCCATGAAGGTTGTGAGAAGTGATCAGATTCTGGACAGACTTTGTGAGTAAGCCTAGTGACGTGCTGGAAGGTTTAACAACCAGTTCTTGGGGTGGGGTGGCTGATTTCCATGGTGTAAACATTGCTAACGGTCATTTGCAGCTACCAACAGGATATAAGCTGGCTCTCAAAATTCCTGAAACTTTTATAGTTGGGTCTGGCGAGCCAACCCAGGCCAGCTTCGGCACAGCCCTGGGCAAGACTCACAGACTTGCTAGTGGCTTAGATGTGAGAGGTCAGAAAGGAAAAGCAAAGAGAACTCTGATATTTGGGCAACAGTGATTTAAATGGGGAAGAATATGATGGGATTAGGTTTGGGGAAAATATCAGAGATTTGGAGAAATCT
>NW_005279100.1:0-430 GCF_000412655.1 Myotis brandtii
CATTCCCAGTCACAGGACTAGAGGTGTCAGACCACCTCCACGGGGCCCTGGGATTTTGCCCACGTGCCTCCCTGACTCCACACCGGCAGATTCCATTTTACCTGTGTGGTTTCCTGTGCGAGATTTCTTTAAGAAAATGAAAAAAAAATGCCACCGTACACCTTACGTCTCGGCCTTGGCCCTGACAACTCACCGATCATCTTGAGCCTCCCGATCCTATCCATGAGCAGGGCGGAGATGATGTTCCCCGGCAAGACAGACAGGCTGCCAAGGAAGCTGACCAGGTAAATCAGGAAGTCGTTATCTTGCTCCAAGTCCATGTGACAGCCCTCCTTCTGGTCCAGAAAGGTCGAGTTGATAAAGCGACAGTCGATGAACTTATGCTCGTAGAGGTCTGGGGAGAGAAGGAAACCTTGGGCCCGTGTAAAGT
>NW_005279101.1:0-430 GCF_000412655.1 Myotis brandtii
TAAGGGGAGTTGGTGCCTAAGATGAAAAAAGTAGCAATTTTAGCATTATTCTCTCTTTCACAGTATTAAGTTGCTGCTTGCTCTATTAACTAAAGAAACAGATGTAACTCAAATAGCATTATATCTGTTTTCTGAAAACTCCATATTATTCCCTCTGCAGTTGCCCTAATGTACTGTATGTAGAAGGAAAGCATGATAGGAAATAGAGATTTTGCAGAAAATGGACATTCTTGTTTTATGTCTTTTCCTACCCACCTGGAGATACTGAGGACATTAATGCCATGTAATTATGGAGTAATTTTCAATCCATGAGCATTTAATAGTGTCCCACAGGAGGCTACATGCAGTGGTTCTGATACTGATATTTCACCCTGACACTGGACACATTGCTGACTGTTACAATCACTCAGTGGCACAGGGCAGAGAATGG
>NW_005279102.1:0-430 GCF_000412655.1 Myotis brandtii
TCCCAGATATAAGAGCACTTCAACCACCTAAAACCAAACTATATCTTAGAGGTATCATATTTTATTATTAAAACTTATGTATAATGTATATGTTATTCTATAAAATATCTGAGTTTGTCCTAAAGTTGTTTTTAGCCAAAATTTGGAGAAAATTGAGAGCTCCAGAAACTCAACAAGTCTATTCCTGAAGCTTTGCAAACCCCATGGCGTGCTGCCCTCTACTTCCCTGGGGACATAGTCATGATTTTGGAGCAAAGGGTAAAGAAAAACTTGTAATATTACTGCAAAGCAGACGATAAAAGTATTCAGGGGAAAACACACCTTTATTTTAGATCATCTGGAACTTCGCTTGAGGCATGTGCTCCTTTATGGGTGTTTATAGAATTTTAAATCTGTCCTGGACAGTGTGGATCAACTCTTAAGAGTACCC
>NW_005279103.1:0-430 GCF_000412655.1 Myotis brandtii
TCACAGGGCAATGGGAAGTGAAAGCGCATCCTCCACCAGAACAGAGGCTCCCAGGGAGCAGGAATATCCTGTGAGGTCATCACGGTGACCCCCTGCCTGCACAGGGCCGGCAGATGGAAGGCACAGGTTTGCTATAAACACTGAGTCAGGCACACGCAGTGCTACGGAGCCACAGGGAGGAGCTCTCGCTACCCGCAGGCCTGGAGAAACTTCCACCACAGTATGTTAACCAACGAGCTGAGACTTAAACATGGAGCAGTCAGACCAGGGAGGAGTAAAAGCATCCAATCGGGGACCAGCATGCGTCAAAGCAGAGGTGCATGGAAGACCACATTATTCACGGAATGCAGAAGGTTGGCTGGGTTAGAACGCAGACTGCACATTAATGAGGCGAGACGGAAGACTGATGAGCTCGCGATCAGAACAGAAA
>NW_005279104.1:0-430 GCF_000412655.1 Myotis brandtii
GTATTGAAATTATTTTTGAAAGATAACATAATTAAAAATAATTGTTTGTTCACAGGTAGAGTCATCTTAACTGGAAGATGATCCTCTGTATACACAGTTGTGTGTCTTTTTGAAAATCAACCTATGAGCTAGAGCCTTAATTAAATTAACTTGAGTTTTCAAATTGCAGGGCTCTTTATATTTATTGAATGTACTTGCTATGTTAATTTATAATATATTCATTAACATATGAAATGAAAATAATTATTGTGCTCATGCTCATTTCTAGGCAATGTGGTCTAACCAGTAATATATAGATTAATCATTGTTCTTTGGGGGATTTCTACTAAATGGGGGAGGTTAGCATATATATTGACAATGTTAATATTATTAAATTAATAGGTAAGTATAAAATTAGCAGTAAGATTCAGAAAGCACAAGTTTTAGAGCA
>NW_005279105.1:0-430 GCF_000412655.1 Myotis brandtii
GTTGAACTCCCAAGGGGACACTTTGCATATTAGGCTTATGTATATATAGATAGATGTTTCTCACTTTCTCCCTCCCTCCCTTGCTCTCACTCTCTTGCTCCCTCCTTCTTCCCCTCTGAAATAAAAAATGTATGAAAAAATAATAAAAAACCAAGATCTGATTGTGTTCCAGGTAAACTGAAAATCCCCCCACTGCTTGCCAGTGGGTAAAAGGTCCTAGTCCATTATAAGCCCCTCACCGATTTCCCATTGTCTGCTTCATGCAAGCCTTCCCTGCTGTACTCTAGTAGAGAGAAATGCCACAAATGCCCACTCTTACTCTGAAGCTCAACCCATCTTTGGGGAAAGTTTGTCTCCTGTATTTTCACTGGGAATATATTTAAGGTTCAGCCCAAATGTCACCTCTTAAGCCCTGCTGGACCTCATCCCT
>NW_005279106.1:0-430 GCF_000412655.1 Myotis brandtii
AACTAAAAAATAATATGCATAAATTTGATAGACAGGAATCTTAGAGTGACAGTATTCTCAATGTGTGATATTAGTAAAATAAACTCTCCCGGTACATGTAGAGTTTGGTTGTGCTGTCACACTTGGCAAGTGAAAGATGTTCAAAGCCCCACAAAGATTTGCTATTTGCTATTCCGGGAATGACACAGCACTCCTTGGGGTGAATCTATGATTCTAGGACAAAATGGCCTCTGCTTGGAAATTGCCACCAATTAGCTGGATAGTTCATGTTTAAATTAGGAATATTACCCAAGCATCCTCCAATTTAGATGGGTGCTGGCAGTAAGGAGGAAATCTGGCCAGTTGTGGAAAATTATGTCTCTGATCCTATAGCTTTCAAGACTGAAAAATGAGGAGACAGTCTTGTCTGATCAGGAGGGTGGATCTATAT